>NC_056747.1:286117827-286247827 GCF_019279795.1 Protopterus annectens | reverse complement strand
GGCGTCCAATTCTGGACCTGTCTACTCTAAACTCCTTTCTGGACATTCCAAAATTTAAGATGCTGACTCTTCACCAGTTACTTCCTATGCTAGGCAAAGAATCCTGGTTGGCAACTCTAGATTTAAAAGAAGCATACCTGCACATCTCAATCAGGGAATCTTGCAGAAGATACCTACGCTTCAAGGCAGGCTACTTGCATTATCAGTTCTGTGCACTGCCCTTTGGCTTGTCTACTGCGCCCAGGGTATTCACAAAGCGCCTGGCTCCAGTAATTGCATTTTGCAGGCAAAGAGATATTCAAATATATCCATACCTGGATGATTGTCTAATTCAGGCAGAAAACCAGGGCATTCTTCTAAATCATCTGGCATTTGTAAAAAAGGTTCCAACTTGTCTGGGGTACACCATAAATGAAAAGAAATCACAACTGGTACCCTCTCAACAGATTACATTCCTGGGTGCAAGCTTGAATACAACTGCCCAGATGGCTTTCCTCACGTCATGGAAGCAAATTCATTTGGTAGCTTACTTCAAACAAGTGGCCACAAAAACCCTGCTATCTGCAAGACAAAATACTGCAAGCCTTTGGGGTTCATGGCCTCCTGCATTTTTCTAATTCTGTATGCAAGACTGCATATGAGGAAACTACAATGGTACTTAAAAAAGTCTATGGAGTCAACATTGTCACAGCCTGGAAACAATGATTCCTATCATATCTTGCCTACACCTGGAGTTCCTATGGTGAGCAGAGGCCTGCCACCAAAACAAGGGATTGCCATTCACACTACCCCCTGCCGCCCAAAACCTAACTACAGATGCATCAGACTATGCATGGGGGGGCTCACCTGGCAGGGAAGTGCATTCGGGGCAAATGGAACCCAAATCAAATGCACCTACATATTGATCAAAAAGAAATGTTAACTGTACAAAATGCTCTGACAGCTTCCAAGGACTACATTCTTCCAGGACAACTAATGGTAAAGACTGACAACACTACGGTTATGTGGTACATAAACAAGCAGGGGGGTACACATTCCTACCCCCTCTGCAGACTAGCCATGGCATTGTCGAACACTGCCTTGAGCTACCAAGTGTATCTACAAGCTCAATTCCTGCCAGGAAAATTGTATACACTGGAAGACGGACTAAGCAGAAATCTCATGGACCCACATGAGTGGAACCTGGAACCATGGATTTCCAACATGTTGACAAGCAAATGGGGGAGCCCAGACATAGATCTGTTTGCCTCCCCCTAGAACTACCAGTTGGACAAATTTTGCACAAGGACTCCCCACAAAAAAGCCTGGAAAGTGGATGCTCTGTCCTTCAGCTGGAAAAACCTATCAGTCTACACCTTTCCCCCTCTGCCTCTACTCTGCAAAGTTCTGTTAAATGTCAAAGAAGACAAACCAAGAATGATTTTGATTGCTCCAGACTGGCCACGCCAACACTGGTACCTGCTCCTGCGCAGTGTCACAGATATCTCCATGGCACCTGCCTCAGACACCTTCTTTGCTGTCTCAGCAGGAGAACCAAATTCTGCACCATCAGCTTCCAACATTGAACCTTGCAGCTTGGCTAATCACTTAAATTCATCCTTAGCATCCCTCAGCAAACTTGTGATGGATGTCATCTTGGAGGCGAGAAGACCTAGTACTGGAAAATATTAGGCTTACAAATGGAAAAGAGTCTGTGCCTGGAACCAATCTTTACTGATAAGCGCAGCAGCACCCAGTTTACCTCAGATTTTGCAATACTTAACTGAGATGCTACACAAGGGCCTGTCTTTTTCCTCTATTAAAATCCACGCTTCAGCTATTTCAGCTCACTATAACGCAGAACCACCCCTCTTTTCTCATCCCCTGCTCAAACAGTATCTCAGAGGGGCAAAGAACTTGAGACCACCCTGGAGAGCTCCTACCCCTGCCTGGGACCTAACTTTGTTTTGGAGAAACTCATTCTACCTCCTTTCGAGCCAGCTGCTACTGCAGACTTAAAATTTCTTTCTTGGAAAACAGCCTTCCTTTTAGCAATCACTTCAGCTGGAATGATATCTGAATTACAGGCCGTATGGCAGTGGAGCCTTTCATCATCTTTCATGCGGACTGGGTATCTCTGAGGACCAATCCGTCCTTCATGCCCAAGGTGGTTTCCACTGTGGCTCTTAATCAGTCCTTTCATTTGCCAACCTTCGTTCCCATTCCACAGAGCAAAGGGGAACGGATTCTGCATTTCTTGGATGTGCACAGACAACTTAGATTCTACTTGGACAGAACTAAATTTCAAAGAAAATCTGAACAATTGCTAGTAGCATTTGCTGCTGGGGCAGAGGGGAAGGCTATTTCAAAACAAACAATTTCTAAATGTATAAGCCATTGCATTCATTTCTGCTATAAGCACCATGGAAAACCTATTCCCCAGGGGATCTGATCTCACTCCATCAGGGCTGCATCTACTTCTGCAGCATTTCTCAGAGGTGTTCCTACCAGGAGTTCTGTACATACTTTCACCAAGCATCATCATTTACCAATTTTCTCTAAATTCAGAGCTGGCTTTGCCAATGCTGTCCTGCAGGGCCTTCTAGCTGGTCCTAATGCTGTACAAATTTCTCCTCCCAACCTTAGCTTTGGGAATCTACCCAAATGTAATGACTGTAACAGTGAAACACGAAGAAAATAGTACAGTTGTGTACACTTACCATAAATGTAGATGTTCGAGTGTATTCACTGTTGCAGTCCTGGTTACCCTCCCTCCAGCCCCCTGTTTTTCTTTGACTATACGTCTACCTTTTTTTTACTATGCTTAAAAGCCTTTTTGGTGTATTTGCTTTTGGTTGGAGGTATATTTTTGTGTTTTAATTTTATTTGCTCCCCATTTGGGGGACACCTGACATCTGGGGCAAAAAAAACTGATGTAATGGCATCGGCTGCATGTTTTATACCCCTGACGACCTGACATCATGGAAGAAGGGACAGCAACCGACGCAGGACTCGAGGCTTTGTTAGTCAGGCCGACTGAGGGCAATCTGCCAGCAGATTACCCAAATGTAATGACTGCAACAGTGAATGCACTCAAACATCTACATTTATGGTAAGTGTACACAACTGTACTTTCTTCCCTAAACCTGTTCAAGCATAACCTGTATCGGTGGATGGGAAATTGGAAATTTACCCCCTGCTGTAGCATCTATGGCTCTAATGGAGGGAAGCAGTCTGTAAATCATACCCAAGCTTACATATACCCTTTTAAACCACCACTAAGGCATAAAAAATTGCAGGATACATTTTGGAGGCATAGTAAGGCTTATAAAGGCCCCAGTGGTCATTAGCCTGCTGTACACCTATGAAGCCTATATTTATTAACCACTTGCTATGTAGAGATGAATGCTGGTTAGCAGACCTCTTGAAGACCGTTACATTGCAGGCATACTCTCTATATTTATGCCTTATTAGAAAAAGTGCCTCCCTCCTCTTATACAAATGAGCATGCCTTCAGTGTAGGAAGCTCTCAAATGCTTTTGTATGCACTGTCCCATTGGGAGTTTTGCCCTTTTCCTGTGTGCTGTGTACAAATCCTGACACTTGTTGTGGGGATTGTCAAACACTGCAAAAACTAGGTGCAACCTCTGTATTAAAACCGAATTTTGACTACTTGCAGCCCCTTGTCCAGGCAACCGTCCAGGACCTAGGATGTTGGTAGACTCTAGGTTTCCAGTACAACAGACAAGAAATCTCACTTGTACCATCAGACATCATGGTGTTCGGGTACCTGTCAAATCTTCGTATGCTGAAAAATTTTGAACGTTACATGGTCGAGACCAAACGTTCGAAATTTTGAGTGCTCGAAGATAGACTTTCAACAGCACTGTACGGTGCAGATATGGAGAATTTCCCTTTTCTGCACTGAAGTGCAGTCTCGGAGTTGGTATATTTAAGTAGGGGGGGTGTGGGTGTGCAGGGGGGCTTGCCCCCCTGCCTACACTGTTAAAGTGTTTTTTTATGTGTTTTCTTTTTTTTTTTTAATGTTGGAACATCCAAATGTCGAACATTTGGTCTCGACCATGTAATGTTCAACATTTTGGATGTTCGAACATTTAACATAGACTTGGTGTTCCATAATTTGGCTTTATTGCTGAGCTGCTTGCTACTTGTTCAGTTTCATTTAGTCTTGCACCTTCAGCTACATCGCAGTGGGAGCTATGTAGTACTTTTCTTTTACATGGCCCTTTGACTGGCTTTTCTCACTGCTGAAAAATCTGCCATTCAAATGGTTGAATGAGTAGTTTCCACACATTCTGTATGCACTTATCCTTCCGGGCAATGCCACGATGTTCTTCGTGTTTCACTGTTGCAGTCATTACATTTGGGTAATCTGATGGCAGTTTGCCCTCAGTCGGCCTGATTAACAAAGTCTTGGGTCCTGCGTCTGTTGCTGTCCTTTCTTCCATGACGTCAGGGGTATAAAACATGCAGCCGACGCCATTACATCAGTCTTTCTTGCAGCATGGTGCCCGAAGTAGAAACAGTTCGCAAGCGCCTGTTGGCCGACTCCTGAAATTTTCGTTTTCGAGTTTCAGAACCAAAGTCTTGAACTAAAAGCTAAGGTACCCCGTTGGGGAAACTTTTTCTTGCTCCTTACCAATGTCAGTAAAAGTTAATAATTGCATTACTTGTGGGAAGCAAATACCTCATAAGGATTTTCATTTGTACTGTATTCCTTGCCCTAGTCCCTGACCACAACGTACCTTGCTGTCGGTTTCGTGCTAAATTTAATCAACGCACTATTAACCGTCAGTATATTTTTGCGTCTAAATATTTTGGCTCATGATTTAATTATCCAGAAATGTCGTCTGTTAGCAATCAGACTACCGGAATACCTAAAAAAACGCAAAGAAAAAGACCGAGACAGACAGTCGACGTCCAAAACTGACGACGGCGCTTCTCCTAAGCCAGTCGCCAGTTCACCGGTACTCAGTGAGGTGTTTTCGCAGCCCCTGATACCCGCTACTTCTGATTCGCAGGCCTCTACTGAGACCCATTCGGAGTCTGGTATGCCGTGAGATGCTTCAATTAGGGAACCCACATATGTCTCTACCTTAGATGGGTCTGGAGCCGCTGTGCAGGCACCGGCTTCTGAGGGTGTTTTTAGGCCTACAAATTTGTATATTAGACCGATGCCATCTTCAAAACTAAGGCCAAAATCTAAATCTGTGTCTAAAAAACGATGCCTGGGCCACATGTGCAGACCCCTATGCCTAAAAAACAACTGATCAAAATGGCTGAAGATTTAATTACTCTGATCAGGGGTAGCCAGCCCCTCCTTCTAAGAGGCCTAGGCAAGACATCGATAATGAATCTTCTGAACAGGATTCCATTTCTTCTGACTCTTCTAATGAACAGGATTTGTCTATACCTACTTATAAGGACTCTGATGCAGAAGATTCCATTCCTTCTGCTTCTCCCCCTGAGGATTTTTCTTTTGGGGAAACTTTACATACCTTAAGGGAACATTTCCACTGGGAAAGTCAGGATTTCTCTGAATCTAAAAGAGACTTGGGGATTTTCTTCTTCCTCAGCATAGGCCTTTGGCTATACCTCCTGTTCTAGACATTGTTGATGATGTTTTTTCAGAATTTAGTATGGCTCCTGATGCTCTGCCTCCGGCTCCTTGTAAGCCAGACAGAGATACTACAGGGTTCCTGACTCCCACAATTTCCTTTTCAAAAATCCTATTGCAGATCCTGAAACCATTTCTCTGGGTCCCAAGGGCATTAAGGCCTCTACTGCTAAAAATCCTACCCCTTCTGATAGAGATTCCAGGCCGCTGGATAGATGGGGTAAGAAGGTTTACACTTCTGCAGCCTTGGCAATCAGGGCTTTAAACTGTCAATTTCATATGCTTAAATATCAACAGCATATCATGGGACTTCTTAAACAGAAAATTGTGTTAATTTCTGACTGTGTGGAAAATAAAGATTTACAGGATTTATTGCATTCAGCTGAGGAAAACATACTTTGCATTGTGGTTTTGATTCTTTGGAGGCCTCTTCCAGGGCTGCTGTAACTGGGTCTGTGCTAAGAAGGCATGCTTGGCGCAAATAACAAACTCTGCCTGATCATGTTAAAGCAAAATTGTTGGATGCTCCTTTACAACATGACTGTCTCTTTGGTAATAAGGCTGAAGAAGTTTTAAAAAAGATGGAAGATAAAGCTAAATCTATGCAAACTGTGAAAGATTTCTTACAAGTGCAGCCTCCAAGATTTAGTAGGCACTCTCCTGGAAAACAGCTTTCCTTTTAGCAGTCACTTTAGCTAGAAGGATTTCTGAATTACAGGCTCTTATGGCAGTGGAGCCTTTCATTATTTTTCATGTGGACAGGGTGTCTCTCAGGACCAATCCATGCTTCAGGCCTAAGGTGGTATTCAGTGTGGCTCTTAATCAGATCATTCATTTGCCAACTTTCTTTCCCAATCTACAGAACAAGAGGGAGCGGATTCTGCATTCATTGGATGTACACAGACAACTTAGATTTTACTTAAACAGAACAAAACCTCTAAGAAAATCTGAACAACTACTGGTGGCATTTGCTGCAGGGGCAGCGGGAAAGGCTATTTCAAAGCAGACAGTTTCCAAATGGATAAGCCATTGTATTCATTTCTGCTGTATGCACCATGGTAAAACTATCCCCCAGGGGATCAGATCTCATTCCACCAGGGCTGCATCTACTTCTACAGCCTTTTTCAGAGGTGTTCCTACCAGAGACATTCTAGAAGCTGCTACCTGGAGCTCAGTTCATACGTTCACCAAACATTGCCATTTACCTTTCTTCTCTAAATACAGAGCTGGCTTTGCCACTGCTGTCCTGCAGGGCCTTATAGCTGGTCTTAACGCTGTATAAATCCATCCTCCCAACCATAGCTTTGGGAATCCACCTAAATGTAATGACTGCAACAGTGAAACACGAAGAACATAGTACAGTTGTGTACACTTACCATAAATGTAGATGTTAGAGTGTATTCACTGTTGCAGTCCTGGTTACCCACCCTCCAGCCCCCTGTTTTTCCTCTTACTATACCTCTTCTTTCTTTTACTGTGCTTAAAAGCCTTTTTGGTGTATTTGTTTTTGTTTGGAGGTATATTTTTTGTGTTTTAAATTTTATATACATTTTGCTCCCTATTTGGGGGGCACCTGACATCTGGGGCAAGAAAAACTGATGTAATGGTGTCGGCTGCATGTTTTATACCCCTGATGACCTGATGTCATGAAAGAAGGGACAGCAACCAGCGCAGGACCCAAGACTTTGTTAATCAGGCTGATTGAGGGCAACCTGCCAGCAGATTACCCAAATGTAATGACTGCAACAGTGAATACACTCTAACATCTATATTTATGGTAAGTGTACACAACTGTACTTTTCTAAATGTAGTTTGCCATACCTTTCTGTGTCTTGTCTTTCTTTATCTGATTGAATTAGTCTTGCAGTGTTGCCCTAATACATCCCTCACCGTGTGGAGGAGGTAGTGGTATTTGTTAGTTTCTGTGTCTTTCTCTCCCCGTCTCCGCTTCTTTCACAGCACCCTTTGGGGTCTGTTTTTCTTTAATTCTTGCCATGACAGCACTTGCTAAGTTCAGCTTCCCTTCCCATCCTCTTTTTCCATTCTATTTTTGCTGCACGAGATCCCCTTTATAGTTACTGCCTCCAATGGTAGCTCCTTTTTAATTTTTTGAATGTACCCTGGGGGTGCTCACACATCTTGCTTTGGGTTCTCCTAATGTTGCATGCATGTGTCCTCCTTGAATTCTGTATTATTGTCATTTCACTCCTGTCTCAGAATTTGCATTATAGGGTGACAGCCACCCTCCCTTTTCATTACTAGTTATTCAATGGGGCATTATTGTCCTGTTTTCCTTTTGTGCTTTAGTCTCTTATATTAAAGTACAACCTCCTCCTTCCCTTTCAGTCTAAACTGTTAGAACTTGTCGTCTTCTGGTTGAATTGGACATTTACTACACCATGTGTATGTCTCTCTATTACAAAAGCAGTGACAGTAGATGTTCATGTCCTACCGTATCACTGCTGCAATATTCTTTATAGAAGGGATCTCCTACCAATGCTATCCCAGAGCCTTTCAATTAAATAGGCACTGTGTGTTGCATGTATGCTCCCCACATAAGGGATAGGGCAAAAAAGTGATGCGTGGATGTGAACCCTCGGAACTTATTCACTGCAAGTCCGAACTCCATTATCATATGTCAGTCTGAATGCCCTTCTGCTGTGTTGGTTATCAAGCCATCTTCAGATAAGTGTCCTATTTGGGTTTCTTCTCTACCTTTTTCAGTTTTGTTGTGTACTTATTTTCCCTTCTTGGATGACAGAACATACCAGTGAAGGAGGAAGATTCCCCATAAAGAATGTCACTACCAGTGACTTTTTATAGACACTTCCCATCACCATACGTAGTGCTTTATCTGTCACACGCTAGTTCCTAAGACCCTACATAGTTGCTCATTTTCCTTATCCATATATTTTTAGAACCAGTAACTCTGTGTTGATGTGGTGCTATGGCAGAATCCTCTTGTCCCTCGGGTCAGTTGTCTGCAAGGAAGGCCAAGAAGACCAGGTCTGATCCTGTTGCTGTCCACCCTCCCCTAGACATCTCTCTAGAAGCTAGTGAAAACACTGAAGACCATCCAGTGCTTTCCTCAAATTCATCTGCCGCGACCCTGTCAGAAGCTGACATGAATCTGACTTCTCACACACCTTCTGATGCTTTTCCAAAGTCTGTTCTGGACATTGAGAGGGAACCTTGGCAGCTTATTTTTGAGGAAGCAAGTGGGATTCCTCAGATTTTAGTGAGGGAAGCGATTCTTACAATAATTATCGAATCCTGACAAGAGTCTGAACCACCAAGAGTCCTTAGGGCAGATGTCCTGCTCAGTAAAAAGTAGAAAACTTAAATATATTACTCCTTTTGCTAAAGATCACCAACATGAATTGCAGGATGTTACTCCGGGACTATTCATTGCTTTGATGGCCTTGAAGACTCCTTGTGGAAAGTCAGTCCTTGCTCCTCCCTGATCTTCCACTCCTGTAAAGAGGCCTAGGGAATTGGATTCCTCAGATGAAGACTTAGATTCAATTGGGGGGGGGGGGTCCTTTGCTTAATCCTCTTAAATTCCTTCCCCTTGAGTATATGGTTGAGAGGAAGAGGATTCTCTGAGCTCAGACTCCTCTTGGAAGAATTATCCTTTAGGGATACTGTTGCTCATATGATGGAATACTGGACATGAGATTGCTCCCAGGTTTCTGACTTTCAAAAGAGGTAATCTGATGTTGTCCGTCTTCATTCATTCTTGACTGTTTGGTTTCAGTTCCATCCTTAGAATGACTCGGCCATTGTATCAAGCTTGCGCCAGCCAGAAACATTCAAGCTAAGGCTACCAATAATGCCTCTCTTCCCTTCACTTCAGATCTCATTTGCCATGTATCGTTTTAGGACGCGTCAGCTGTGCTTTCAAGCTAAGTGCTAATTTTTTCTTCATAAATATCTTAAGGCTTATTCTCAACTCTAAACGTGTCATTAAACTAGTTTTTCTTGGTTACTGTGTTTTTTCTGAGCGTAAGTGTTGTATTTCTCCCCTTTTTACCTTTTAGTATTTCTCGCTATATCATCATTGGTATAGACCCCCTCCCTTTCCTCTTACCTCTGATAATTGTCTAATACCATCATTGGTATTCCCTTCCTTTTTTCACCTTCTTTACCCCTTTTGGGTATTCTCTCATTACCGTTGTACGATTTTAAAAAAAGAAAAAAAATATTTTCTGGTCTTCTGGTTGTGTGTGTGACAGAGTTGTTGGCTATACATACTTTTTTCTTAACTACAACATGGCAGAAAAACTGAAAGGTACAACTGTATTTAAGTAGTATGATGATGTGATAGAAAGATGTCCAAAAAATGCCAGAAGACCAAGACAAACTGTAGAAAAACAGATAACTAAGTAGGCAGCCAGCAATACCACAGATCTGGATAAAAACAATTCTTTATTCAATTAAGTGCTTTCGTCAGACTCCACTGACTTCATCAGAATACAAATACAAAGTGCAAAACACTGCTTAAATAACCCAACTTACCCTAAAAATTAGCTACATCATTTCCCCCAGGAAATTAACAATGAATGACGTGACAAGGTAAAACACATTTTAAGGGAACCACAACACAAAACCACTCGTTAGTTGGTAATCACTCATAAAAAATACAAAGACTTCAGTTTCAGTAGAGCCATGATACTGACCCTGTTATTAAGCCCAGGTGTTTTACTGGCATTAAGTTTAATTTGCCACTTTAATTCAAGAAGTTCCAAAAACTCTTCCAGCGGTCCATCCCTTGAACCCAGGTCAGCATGATCAATGGCACAAAACTTAAACTTGTTCAAAGGGAACATCTCTGTATGCTTGTACAATGCATTTTTGTTGTTTTTCTGTCTAATTTCATAGCCATGTTCATAAACCCATTGCTTGAGGGCCCTCTTAGTTTTACCCACATAAAATCCATCACATGAGTCACACAAAGCAACATACACTACCCCTTTTGAAAAACAGTAATACCTTTTCTTTGGGTATATAAACCCGTAGTTCTTGATAAAGATCTCCCCTCTGTCCACAGTAGACGGGCAGTGAGCACACCTACCACATTTAAAGCAACCCCCATTTTTTAAAAGCCTCAAGTTCTTTTCCAAAAGGCCGTTAAAGCAGGTGTCTTTTTTTATAAACCACAACTGGTTTATCACCAAAGATCCCAACACTCTCCTCATCTATAACAAAAATTTCCCAAAATTTCTCAATTATTTTCCTGATGTCATAGAAATCAAGTGTGTAAGATATAGTCAAGGCCCTAGAGTACCTATCGTGGTCTAAATGAGGGGTCCCAACAGACTCGGTGTTGCCACATAGCAATTTAACAATGTACCCAGTGTGTCTTTTGTGTTTAACTTCGTTCTCAATAATATTAGCAAAACGGGGGTTGTGCCCTCTTTTTACTAACATGCCTTTTAGTGTCTCACATTCTTTTTGAAAGTCATCGTCCCCTGAGACCATCCTGGAAACCCTGACATACCGGCTTTTAACCAGGGCCTTTTTCTGATGCTCAGGGTGCCAGCTTTCAAAGTGCAATAGTGCATTAGAATACGTAGGTTTCCTATATAACAGAGAAATAAACATCTTTTTAGTATAGTCCTTTTTGATAGTAACATCTAAAAAGTTCAGACTTTCTGTATCCTTATTCATAGTAAATTTAAGGAAATCAGTGATTGATATAAACAACAAACTCTTTCCAGTTTAGCCTCACTACCCTTCCACAAGATTATTGTATCATCTAGGTAGCACCCATACAAGACTCAGTACCTTTTATACTCTGAGTTCCTAAGGAATTATCTTCCCAGTAGGCCAATACTGTATTTGCAAATGCTGGGGCACAACAAGCACCCATTGCAACCCCCTGTCTTTGTTTGAAAATATGACCATCAAAACTAAGGTAGTTTTTTATCCCAAATCAGTTGCATACATGTCCTCAGGGTCAGTATTGTCCCATGATCCCAGTCAGTATTGAAACATAAATATTCATAAAACCATTCAAGGCCGCCTTCGCGAGATATCACAGAAAAAAGGTCCTTGATGTCTAAAGTGACCATAATAAGCCCATCATCATACATATCTGGTTTGATTTTTGCAAGGAAGTCCCAAGAGTCTCTAATAACCCACGCCCTACCATCCAAAACATTCTTAACTTTCTCATCAATATATTTGGCTATGCCAAAAGTTTTGGAGGCCTTAGCATTAACAGTTGGTCGAAGGGGTGGGCTACAGACGGATTTATGTATTTTTGGGATCCCGAAAATAGTAGGGATCCTAGGGGACGTCTTCTCTAGATGACTGTGAATATCTAAACTGATGTGTCCATTAAGTAACAGTTCATCCAAGGTAAGGTCAATGTTTCTGTAAGATATATTCATTTCGTTCACAGAGGTCTCAACATATGTATCACCATATAGCAAATCAAATATTTTACTATCATAGTCAGAAGTGTTCATAATAACGAGACCCTCATCCTTGTCAGGTTTCATTAACCTAATCTCCGGGTTACTAATAACATCTTGGAGAAGTAACCATTCCTGGTGGTTTAAGTTATTGACCACTGTTCATTTCTGGTGTATGAGAAATTCCCTAATTTCATTTTCACACAAAGCTTCAAAAATTGAAGTAAGAGTGCACCGGTGGAATGATTGTACTGGGCCTGTGAGTTAAGTGCGAAACCACTGTTTGGTCGTTGTTCTTGAAATACAAAGCCAAATTCAAGCTACCTACAAAAAAAGTTTTAAGTTTAAGATCGTGTCAACCAAGTTAGCGTTCCTAGCTGGAACAAAGTTCAAACCTTTTGAAAATAAATTAGCCCAATTAAAATCAACATGAACATGGCTATAGTTATAAACTGTAAAATCGCCATCCAAGTTTTTGACCATTGAAACAACATTGGCCATTTCAGTCATCTGTTCTGAGCTCCCCTCATTCCCCTCCACTGATTTTGGTAGTTCTGCCCGTACCTGAAATTGCCATGCCCCATCTCCCTCTGGTGTCGAATTCTCTCGGATCTCATCACTTGGGGAGGTTCTAAAGGGACATCCCCTATTCAGGCAATCATCCACCTCCAAAATCTCCTCATGAGCTTCATCATATTCCACAGGACCCCAAGGACATGTATGCAATTGATTTTGGATAACAACTACCTTAATTTTGATGGTCATATTTTCAAAGACAGGGGGTTACTATGGGTGCTTGTTGTGCCCCAGCATTTGCAAATATAGTATTGGCCTACTTGGAAGATGAATTCCTTAGGAACTCGGAGTATAAAAGGTACTGGGTGTTGTATGGGCGCTATCTAGATGGTATAGTAATCTTGTGGAAAGGTAGTGAGGCTAAACTGGAAGAGTTTGTTTATATCAATGCAACCACCGATTTCCTTAAATTTACTATGACTAAGGATAAAGATAGCCTGAACTTTTTAGACATTGCTGTCAAAAAGTATTCCGCGGTGGTGCAGCGGTAGCATTGTTGTCTCACAGCAAGAGGTTCTCCTGTTCGATTCTCGGCTGGAGTGTGAGGAGTGCCTTCTGTGTTGAGTCTGCATGTCCTCCCCACGGTTGGGTGGGCGTTCGAAAGACATGCGTAAATGGGCGTGCCTTCGTTGAAGGTTGAACGTCGAGCTGGCACCTCGGCATTCGTGAAAATCTACTGCCGATCATTAGCGGACCGGAGTTCCGCTGTGGTGACCCCTAACTGGGAAAAGCCAAAAGACAACAACTGTCAAAAAGGACTATACTAAAAAGATGTTTATTTCTCTGTTATATAGGAAATCTACGTATTCTAATGCACTATTGCACTTTGAAAGCTGGCATCCTAAACATCAGAAAAAGGCCCTCATTAAAGGCCAGTATGTCAGGGTTGCCAGGATGGTCTCAGAGGACGATGATTTTCAAAAAGAATGTGTGACACTAAAGGGCATGTTAGTAAAAAGAGGGCATAGCCCCCGTTTTGTTAATATTGAGAACGAAGTTAAACAAAAAAGGCACACTGGGTACATTGTTAAATTGCTATGTGGCAACACAGAGTCTGTTGGGACCCCTTGTTTAGACCACGATAGGTACTCTAGGGCCTTGACTATACCTTATACACTTGATTTCCATGACATCAAGAAAATAATTGAGAAAATTTGGGAAATTTTTGTCATGGATAAAGGAGAGTGTTGGGGTCCTTGGTGATAAACCAGTTGTGGTTTATAAAAAAAAAAATACACCTGCTTTAAGGGCCTTTTAGAAAAGAACTCAAGGCTTTTAAAAAATGGGGGTTGCTTTAAATGTGGTAGGTGTACTCACTGCCTATCTATCGTGGACAGAGGGGGGAGGTCTTTATCAAGAACTACGAGTTTATTTACCCAAAGAAAAGGTATTACTGTTTTTCAAAAGTATGTTGCTTTGTGTGACTCGTGTGATGGATTTTATGTGGGTAAAACTAAGAGGACCCTCAAGCAACGGGTTTATGAACATGGCTATGAAATTAGACGGAAAAACAACAAAAATGCATTGTACAAGCATATAGAGATGTTCCCTTTGCACAAGTTTAAGTTTTGTGCCATTGATCATGCTGACCTGGGTTCAAGGGGTGGACCGTTGGAAGAGTTTTGGGAACTTCTTGAATTAAAGTGGCAAATTAAACTTAATGCCAGTAAAAAAACTGGGCTTAATGACAGGGTCAGTATCATGGCTCTACTGAAACTGAAGTCTTTGTATTTTTTGAGTAATTACCAACTAACAATGAGTGGTTTTGTGTTGTGGTTCCTTTAAAATGTGTTTTACCTTGTCATTAATTGTTAATTTCCTGGGGGAAATGATGTAACTAATTTTTAGGGTGGGATGGGTTATTTAAGCAGTGCTTTGCACTTTGTATTGTGATGAAGTCAGTGGAGTCTGACGAAAGCGCTTAATTGAATAAAGAAGAGTTTTCCTTTTATCCGTTTCTGTGGTATTTTTGGCTGCCTACTTCATTATCTGTTTTTCTAAAGAAAGATGTCCAACTCGGACGAGCATCTTTCTTTTGTGTTTTGTTTGGGGATGCCATATTTAGAAATCCAGTTGCCGTGTGAACTCTGCAAGGGTTTCTATGCTCGAACCCTTGCAGAGAGGTGCAACAAACTAATCCTCAAGGGGCTGTTAAAGTGCCCTTTTGGTGAGGCTTTGTCTGAGGTGGAGATGTCAGTCTCCCAAGAAAGAAGCTAGAAAGAGGAGCCACTCTGTTCCAGCGTCTTCTAAAGTCCTTGATTCAGAATCCTCTAAAGACAAGGTTTCTTCTCCTGAACCAAAGCCTAAACATTCAAAACCGACACCAACACCGACAACTGTCTCGGCGCCGAAGCCTACAACTCCCTCCAGGGTGCCGACAACTGTTACAGAACTGACAAAAAATTACCTCTGTACCGACCCCTTCATCGGTACCTATGACCCTCTTGGCACCAACAGTAGTTTCCCCAATCATACTGGTTACTTCCCCTCCAACACACACAATTGGCCGACCTCAGTGCCGACAGTTGAATCCTTACCCAGGACTAGGTAATCCCCATTTGTTGACCCTTATTATGGTCAACAGTGGAATCCCTTCATTGAATGTCCAGAATCACCCGCAGGGATGTCTGTTCTTTAAGCCAAGATCCTTTCAGAGCTTGATGTAGTTAGGTTAGTGGATCTGCTCTTGGTAGCCAGAGGGTCTTCCAGCCCCCTCTAGGACCTCTCTCCCATCTGGATCTACGGTGTACTGTCCAAGGACTCCAACTTATCTTCTTCCTTCAACCTTTCTACAGGTCTTGGAGCCCTCGACTTTGACGCTGCTCCCGGTGCCAACTACTTTGGTGCCGATGGTGGACCTCATCTTGGTTCTGGAGCCAACTCTGTGGTCCTTGGCTCAGTCGGAGCTGACCCACCCTCAGGACTGTGACTTGGCTGCCGGCTCCAAGATCCCTAGTTTGGCTTCATTTTTTTTCATGGCGCTATCTACAGTTCCAGGTGCTTTGACAGTTCCAAGCCCTCTCGAGGCTCCTACTCTGGAGGTGGACTTGTGGCCCCGGTTCTGAGGTTGTCTTTCTTGGGGATGGATTCCCATTCCTCTTCAGATGGGCCTGCATTTCAGGTTATGGAGAGGGCTCTCGCCTCAACAGGATCGCACCTGGCACCATCTCTGTCGGAGTGTCACTCCTATGTATCTTCTGGCTCTCAGCTGTTAAGAGCAGCAAGACACCCTGTGGCAGGGTACCCTCTCTTAGGAGTCATCCTCAGGCCTTCCCCTTGAGGAGCCTCCCCATAAGAGATCATGCAAGAGGAAGCACTTAGATTCTCTGGAAAAATATCTCACTGAGGATAGAGACTACGATGAAGGGGAAGGGTCCCCATGATCACCCCCTGAAGATGTCTCCATAATCTTGAAACAGAGGGGTGATTGGAAGCCCACCAACCCTTCCTCTGAGGAATCTGTCTTCTTGCCGGCTTTTCTTGCCTGACCTTCTACTTCTTGGATGACCCCTCCTGCTGATGAATTGGTCAAACTCATCATGCAGCGTGCTTGGAAAGGCCATTGATACTGTAGAGCCAATTCCCTGGAGACCAGATAAAATTCTCTCTGGACCAGAAGACTAATCCCACTGGTCCAAAGGTTTAGCTGTAGATGCTATGGTGCTGGCGGCTGCCACAAAGAAGGAACTTGCAGAGGACAGTCCTGCTGTCCATCCTCCAAACTGAGATTCTCAGACGATTGATAGATTCGGAAAGTGGGTCTGTGCTTCAACACCCTTTGCGATACGGTCGTTGAATTTTTTGGCACATTTCCCCAGTCTTCAAAGGGACCTGATTACTGAGCTCTCAAGGACCTTGGCAGGAGCAGTGTCTGACTAGGTACGCGATAATGTTGGCTCCCAACTTGCCACCCTAGAATCGATATCAAACTTGTCCATGCGGCTTATTCCACACACAGCTGAAGGGACGGCCAGGGCAATGGGTACAGGTGTCTCCATTAGGTGTCATGCCTGGATGCGCTTATGTGACTTCTCAGACCCTTTCAAATCTTCCTTTGTCAACGCTCTGGTTGATGCTAACTTGTTTGGCCCGAAAGTCAGAGCCACATTAGCCAAATGTGAGAAGGATGGAAAGACCCTTTCTGCTATTGGAATGTGTTTTTCTGCTCCTCAACGACCTTATTCCAGGAAACGGAGAAATGGAAAGATGTGGTTCAGAAAGTCCCAAGGGCTTTTTCAGGACACACGTTATGAGTTTCCCCCAGGGCAGACTGGGGAACTCTTCAGGAAGACGCCCCTCCCGTGGTAGAGTGGGCCCGCGCAACCAGTGTTCCAGAGATTCTTTCTCCGAACAACCGTACCAGCACTCCTGAGCAGCATCCTGATTGCCTACTTCTGGAAGCAGTCAGGGGAAGATTCTCTCTGCACCACTTAGCCTGGCACTCAATAACATCAGATTCCTGGGTGCAAACGATAAATACCAGACGTTACCATATCTCCTTTGATCTTTATCCAAGACCACAAAGGCGAATCCCCGATGTTCCACCCAGTCAGAGGTGTACAGGAGCACAAGAAATTCAAAAGCTGCTTCAAGAGTCATCCAGACAGTCCCACCAGACCAAATAGGATCCAGATTTTATTCAAGATTATTTTTAGTTCCAAAAAAGACAGGGGACTGGAGGCCAGTTCTAGACGTCAGTGTCTTGAACAAGTTTGTTCGACAGGCAAAATTCCGGATGGTTGCGGTACAGTCTGTCCTTCAATTTCTGGAGAAAGACAATTGGATGAGATATAAAGATCTTCAGTATGTGTATTACCACATAAAGATGGACAAGCACTCCAGAAGATACCTCCGCTTCCGTCTGGGAGACGGTCATTGCCAATTTCGGGCACTGCCCTTTGGTCTCACCACAGCCCCCAGGGTGTTCACCAAATCCATGGCAGTGGTAGCAGCTCACTTAAGGCTACAAGGATTCTGTGTGTTTCCGTATCTAGATGACTGGCTCCTCACTGCCCCCACCAGGTATCTACTGCTTCACCCCTTGGACTCTATTCTAGACCTTGCAGAGTACTTAGGCATTTCAGTAAACAGGAAAAAGTCAAAGCTGTCATCCACGGAAAATGTAGAATTCATTGGAGCAATGTTCAACACAAAATCCTGCGTGGCTGTTCTTCTTCACAGGCTGCAAAGATTGAGGTCACAGCTTCATGTGATACTCTCTCAAGACAAAGCCCCAGCTCGCCTAGTCTTACAACTCATAGGGTCTATGGCAGCAACAATCACCCTACTTCCCCTGGCAAGGTACCACATGAGGCTGCTTCAGTGGCTCCTGTTATTACAGTGGTCTGTGTTAACACATCTAATGTCCTACCCAATCCGAATAACTAACTGATGCAACAGGATCTAAATTGGTGGATGAAGTCAGAAGAGGACTTATGGAGTCGCCCCTTCTCCCTCTCTCAGCCCAAGGCCGTAGTGACCACAGATGCATCCGGGATGGGGTGGGGGTGGGGAGGCATTTTCAGGGAAAGACGATCCAAGGCACTTGGTCCCTCTTAGAGGCAGATTTGCCATATCAACATCCTAGAACTGAGGGCGGTGCTCTTAGCATTTCCAGCATTTCAATCTGCCCTCCCCGCAGGACAATTCCTATCCAGTCAGACAACATGTTGGTGGTCTGATACATCAACAAACAGGGAGGAGCCAGATTCTACCGTTTAAGTTGGGAAGCCTTAAGAGTGTGGCAATGGACGAGTGCGTCCAATCGCTTTCTGATAGCAACACACACATTCCGGGGAACTCCAATGTGATTGTGGACAAAGTGAGCTGATTGGTGTTCCACACCGGAGGTCAACCCCTCGCTGGTTAGATCTGACCATAAACTAATCACTCTGGATATCCACATTCCGCCACCACCCCCGGTCAAAGAAACCACCGCAAAAAAATTTTCAAAAGCAAACTTCACATTACTTAAGACCGAGGTGGGAAGTTTCAAAGCCCCCATGCTAAAGAATAATGCTGTCCAAGCTGCAAAATCCTTTACTAATGCACTCTACGAGCACCTACAAGAATACATGGATCGTGCTATCCCAAACAAAACCAAGACTCACTCCTCCAAGAAAAGGAAACCAGTCAGGTGGACCCCCGCCATAACAAAGCTATACAACAGCAGGAGGAAACTAGTACAGAAAAGAGTAAAATCCCAAGAAAGGAAGACATCCCTGATCAGTATCTGCAAGAAACTACGTTCCCTCATAAAACCATCCAAGGCTAGCTTCAAAAGATAACCACAAGGCATTCTTTAGCTATGTCAAGAATCTAAGTGGCAATTCTCAGATCTGCTCAGATTTAGTGCAGAATGGTACAAAATACACTGAATCGACCGATCTAGCCGACATCCTGGCAGACAGGTTCAGTGCAAACTTCACCCCCCTCTCACCCCCAAAAGGGCCCATAACTATACCAGAAGAATGTAGTGCCCCTGAAATCACAGACACTCAGGTTAAAACAGCCCTCTCCAAAGCCAGAAGCACAGCATCAATGGGACCGGACGGTGTCCCAGGCTGCGTACTACACGACCTCAAAGATGAACTAACCCCTTACCTAAACACACTGTTTAAACTCGGCCTCTCCACAGGCTACGTGCCCACAGAGTGGAGCACAGCAATGGTTATTCCACTCCACAAAGGTGGAGCCACAACGGACCCCGGGAACTATCGCCCTATAAGCCTGACTAGCTTGGTCTGCAAAGCTATGGAGCGCATAATCACAGATCTCATTAACAGAGATGCTGTAAACCTCCAAACACTGGACCCTACCCAGTTTGGTTTTAAGGGCAGATCATTCCTCCTAAACCTGGTGGACTTTGAAACGGTTACCAAGGCTATAGACGAGGGAAGGGTGGTCCACACAGCCTACCTAGACCTCACAAAGGCCTTTGACACCATTCCCCACCCAGGTATTATAGACAAGATCACTAGCCTTAACATAAACTCCTACATCACGAGATGGGTTGCCATCTGGCTCACGGACAGAACCCACATGGTAAGAGTTGCAGGAGCTAGGTTGGTTACAAGTGGCGTTCCCCAGGGCCCAGTCCTAGAACCCCTCCTGTTCGGTATATACTTCTCAGAGGTACAGGCAAGCACAGGAGGACTATGGCTGACCAAGTTTGCAGACGACTGCAAACTAGGGGCTATAATTGACTCTCCGGCTGACACAGACATCCTCCAAAAAGGTCTCACTGAGACAGATACCTGGTGTCAAAACCATGGCCTCAAACTAAATGCCAAAAAGTGCATAGTCATCCCTTTTGGAAAAAACAAAGTACCCACATAGGTGGTGTTCCCTAAATACGGAAGACATAATAAAGGATCTGGGGACCCAAGTAGATAGTGACCTTTCCTTTGATAATCACATTGCCAAAGTGGTTAGAAAATCCTATGTGGCCCACCTAATCACAAAAGGGTTTGCATCCAGATCGAAAGAGGTCATTGGGCCCCTCTACACATCACTCATCAGACCCATCATAGAGTACAATGCCCCATTTGGGATGTACCTTAACAAGACACCTGCAACAACTGGAAAGACCACAGAAGTTCCTCACCAAGAGGATTACTGGCCTCAAGCAGTTGCCCTGTGCAGCTCGACTGAAGAAACTCCAGCTGTACTCTGTTGCATACCGCCTACTCAGAGGTGATCTCTGCCTGGCATACAAAGTCATGTCCAACCCAGAAATGATGGACTTGCTCCACCTAAAGAAAACCATATCCCCTTGAGTCACACGCTCCAGGGATCTAAACCTCACCACAACAATAAATAGGACGTGCTGGAGGGATAGATTCCTGTCCCAGAGACTTCCCATCCTCTGGAACAAGATTCCAATCTACATTAGGCAGAGCTCTTCGCTAACTCTTTTCAAGAGAAACCTTGACGAATGGATGGGAAACAGAAAGTTTACCCCAGGGATCATTTCAATGGCTCTGCAGGACAGAGGCACAGGGAACTAATCTAAGGGGGCGGCAAAAGCTAACACATTCCGGCTAGGCTTATAAATGCCTTCAGGCAGATAGCCTAGTACCTACCTATGAACCTAAACCCAGGTCTCTCAAACCCAACGTAGTGACGAAGATCTTTCGTCTGTGGGGTCAGCCTTGCTGCAACCTGTTTGCATCTCCCATAAACCACAAATGCAGCAGCTACTTTGCCCTCTTTCTGGGGGAGTTCCTGAGAGATGCTGTCCTACACAATTGGCCCCCGGGACTGTTCTATGCTTTTCCTCCCTTTCCTCTAATTCTCCTGTTTTTTGAAGAAAGCCCAACGGTTGAGAAGCAAAGTGATCCTCATTGCCCCTTATTGGCCTCGCCATCTCTGGTTCCCTTTTTCTCTGACGTCACCTAGTTCACCGTCAGTGGATACTGGACCCAACTCCAGACCTGATGTCCTTCAAGGATGCAACTGCAGTCCTGACATATGGGTTGTCCTGCCTCAGGCAGCCCTTCGGTCGGCCGGATTCCAAAGTCTGGGTCCGGCGTCGGTTGATGTCGCCCTTTCCCCGAAGTCAGAGCGCCTGGGGTATAAAAGCGTCAGCCGACGCCATCTTCTTCAGTCTTTCTTGCCGCGTGGCGCCCGAATCAGAAGCAGTTCGCAAGTGCCGGTCGACCAGCTCCTGTGTTTTCAGCTACTGAAGTCTTCAAAAAAGCTAAGTACCCCATTGGGGACCTTTTCTTGCCTCAGCCGATGTCAGATAAAACTGAAAAGTTAATAATTGTTTAACTTGTGGGAAACAAATACCTCATAAGGATTTCCACTCTTACTGCTTACCCTGCCTAGGCCCAGAACACAACGTCTCGGCCTGTACAGCTTGTGCTTCTTTCAATAAACGCACTCTTAGGCGTCGGACAGAGTTTGCACAGGATTATTTTGGGGAAGATTTCTGTTATATCATGCCGTCGGAGCTTCCGACAGCACATTTACCTAAAAAATGGAAGGATAAGGACCGACACCCGCGGTCTCGGCCGACACCACGCTTAGGCCTACTGCGAGTGTCTCGGTCTCTTCTGAGCCGGTTTCACAACCGCTACAGACCGACGACACCGCCCCACCGGTTACTTCGGTACCGGAGGCCAGCTCGGTGCCGGTTTCTGTTCTCCCCTCTGAGACCGTAGCCCAGGATATTTCTGACACCATTTCAGTGGATAAGACTACTCCAGCACGCGGGGCTGCCAGGCCTCCAGTGTCTATGTCCATTAAGGCCTACACACGTGCTAAGGCTGCCAAACAGGCTAAGTCTCTCCCTCCAAGATCTGTTTCTCTGGGATCCACTTCTGGTTCTCAAATTTTAAGTTTAGCTGAGGACCTTATTTCTTTAATTAGGGGTTCTCAGCCACATCCAGATAGAGGCTCTCAGCCGCCTTCTGTCAAGAGGCCTAGGGTTGAGCAGGTAGATCCCCAGTCCTCCGATGAGGCCTCAGGTGATTCTGCACATTCAGACTACCAGGAGGAGGCCTTCCCGGCCTACAAGGATTCTGATGCGGAGGAATCCATTCCCACTGCTTCTCCTCCTGAGGAGTTTTCCTTTGGGGAAACGCTTCATTCCATGAGGGAACACATCAAATGGCAAGGCCAAGAATACTCAGATTCTAGGAAAAGGTTAAGGGAATTTTTAAAGCTACCTCAGCATAGACCCTTAGTTATTCCTCCAGTTTTAAATGTTTTAGATGATGTGTACTTAGAATCTAGTGTTTCCCCTGACTCCCTCCCCCCTGCCCCTGTCAAGCCAGACGGGTACTACAGGGTCCCAGACACACATCGATTTCTGTACAAGGGCCATACTGCTGACCCTGAAACTATTTCTCAGGGGCCTAAAGGGGTTTCCTCCACTACTGCTAAGAATCCACTTCCTTCGGAAAGAGATTCTAGGGCTTTAGAAAGGTGGGGCAAGAAAGTATATACATCTTCCACCCTTTCTATGCGAGCATTAAATTGTCAATTTCATATGATTCAGTATCAGGAATACATGTTGGATGACTTGCAAAAGAAATTGGCTTCCCCTGAACCATTAGATAGAAAGGGGTTACAGGAATTGGTTCATAATACTCAGCAGGTTAGCAACCATTTCCTTCAGTGTGGATATGATGCATTGGAAGCTTCATGTAGAGCAGCAATGACAGGTGCGGTCATGCAGACATGCTTGGTTAAAGGAACAAACATTGCCGGACCATGTGAAAATTAAGCTTTTGGACGCACCACTAGAGAAACATAAGCTATTTGGTGCTACTGCACAAGAGGTTTTAAAGAAAATAGAGGAAAAGGCAAAATCAGTGCAAACAGTCAAAGATTTCCTCCAGGTACAGCCTCCAAGATTCAGCAGGAATTGGCCTTCTAAGCATTGGTCCTTTCCAGACACAGACAAATTTCAAAGAGGCAAAAACAGACGTGGCAGAGGTAGAGGGCAAACTCGAGGCTCCTACAGAGGACGTCAATGGCAGCCTCCGAACCAGAGAGGTGGGGCAGGACCTTCCACTGCCCCGCAGGGACAATCTCAATGACTTGATTTTGACTCCGCCATCCAGGGCTCAATTAGAAGCACCTTTGGGCGGAAAATTATCTTTATTCTCACAAAATTGGCACAATATTACAAAGGACAAATGGATACTGGACATAATAGACAAAGGATACAGATTCCATTTTCATACAATACCAACAAGACATGGCAGGCCAAACCTGCCACCAAATCAAAGGGCAGAGGCACTCAAACAAATAACAAACCTACTTCAAGTAAGAGCAATAGAAAAGGTTCCTTCTTCAGAACAAGGCCAAGGATTTTATTCAAGACTCTTCCTTGTTCCAAGAAAAGAAAACCAATGGAGACCCATTCTGGACTTGTCCGCACTGAATACTTACCTTATTGTGCCAAAATTCAAAATGCTGACTTTACAGCAACTCCTTCCCATGCTGGGCAAGGGGTCTTGGCTGGTAACTCTGGACCTCAAGGAGGCATACCTGCATGTCCCAATCAGACAAAGTTGCAGAAGATACCTCCGATTTCTTGCAGGCTCAGAGCATTATCAATTCTCAGCATTGCCCTTTGGCTTATCTACTGCGCCCAGAGTGTTCACGAAATGCCTGGCATCAGTAATTGCACATTGCAGACTTCAGGGGATACAAATATACCCTTAGCTGGACGACTGCCTCATACAAGCGGACAGCCAACAAGCCTTGTTAAAAAACTTGGACTATGTCATTCACCTACTGCAGGCCTTGGGATACACAGTCAATATTCAGAAATCAAGTCACGTACCATCCCAACAAACACCTTTCCTGGGTGCCACACTGGACACAAACACCCAGATGGCGTTTCTGACAAAAGAAAAACAAAAACAATTACCAGAATACTTCAGAAAATAGGCAACACACACCCAGATGACTGCAAGGAAAATCCTGCAGGCCCTGGGTTTCATGGCATCTTGCATTCTTCTGATTCCACACGCAAGGCTGCATATGAGGAAACTACAATGGTATCTAAAAAGTCTATGGTCTCAACACAGCCACAGCCTGGAAGCATTGATCCCACTCATTCCATGCCTTCAAAAGGAATTTCTGTGGTGGGCTCAAGCAAGCCAGATAAACAAAGGTCTGCCTTTCGGCAAGCCTCATACAAGTTAAACCATAACAACAGACACCTCAGACCATGGATGGGGGGGAGCACATGGAGGGCAGATGCATTCAAGGACAATGGACACAAAAAGAAAAGCACCTGCACATCAACCAAAAAGAAATGCTGGCAGTGATGCATGCAATCAAAGCCTTCGAAAAGTTCATGCATCAGGGCCATCTACTAATAAAGACAGACAATACCACAGTTATGTGGTACATAAACAAGCAAGGAGGTTCCCATTCCTACCCTCTTTGCAGACTGGCAATGAATCTCTGGGATATTTCCCTACAATTGAAAATAGAGCTACAATCCCAGTTTGTACCAGGGAAGGACAATGTTCTGGCGGACAGCCTAAGTAGAAACATCATGGATCCACACGAATGGATGTTGCATCCAGACATTTTCTTACAAATAACTCAAGCATGGGGAAGGCCGGATATAGATCTTTTTGCCTCCCATCTCAATCACCATCTGAAAAAGTTTTGCACAAGGACATACCATCCTCAAGCATTGAAGATGGACGCTCTCTCCTTCAGTTGGAACTCTCTAACACTATATGCCTTCCCACATCTTCCTTTGATGACCAAGGTGTTACTAAAGATCAAGACAGAGCAACCGAAAGTCATACTAATAGCTCCAGACTGGCCAAGACAACACTGGTACCCACTGCTACGGAGCTTGACACACACCAATCCGTGGCTCCTTCCTCAATGGCTACTTCTGACGCAGCACAATTACAGGACACTACACCCCAGCTTGAACACATTGAAGCTGACAGCTTGGAAGATTCCATGACTATTCCTCATGATACACTTTCCAAAAGGGTAAAAGATATCATCCTGGAGGCGCGCAGACAATTCCACTAGAAAAACATACTCAGCAAAATGGAAGAGATTTCTTATCTGGAACAGCAAAAAAAGGGTCAAGACCCATCAGTGATGAGCATTCCACAGATCCTAGAATATTTGGCTGAAATGCTCCACAATGGCCTTTCATATTCTTCCATAAAAATACATGCTTCAGCAATATCTGCCAAATATAACACTGATCCGCCTGTATTTTCTCGCCCATTGCTAAGACAGTTTCTAAGAGGTATAAAGAACATCAACCCTCCAAGGAAACCACCAGTGCCTGCATGGGACCTCAACTTCATGCTGGAAAAATTAACTCTTCCTCCCTTTGAACCAGCAGCATCTTCAGAGTTGCAATTTCTGTCTTGGAAGACAGCTTTCCTTATGGCAGTAACCTCAGCAAGAAGAGTCTCTGAGCTACAGGCCCTTATGGCAATACAACCATTTCTCATTTTTCATCAGGACAGAGTTTCTTTGAGAACCAATCCGTCATTCATGCCAAAGGTGGTATCCAGGGTGTCCCTGAATCAGGCTATTCACCTGCCTACCTTCTTTCCCAATCCTCAAAATAAAGGAGAGAGACTTCTGCACACCTTGGACATGCACAGACAGTTGCACTACTACTTGGATAGAACAAAGTCTTTCAGAAAATCTGACCAGCTTTTTGTAGCTTACGCTGCTGGATTGCAGGGAAAAGCAATTTCCAAACAGACAATTTCTAAATGGATTGGAAATTGCATTCGATTCTGCTACTCTTTTCATGGAAAATCTGTGCCATCTGACATCAGACCACATTCCACCAGAGCTACAGTCACCTCCACAGCCTTTTTAAGAGGAGTGGCAACAAAGGACATTTTAGAAGTTGCTACATGGAGCTCCGTGCATACATTTTCCAAACATTACAACCTGCCTTACAGGGGCAGGGGGGAGGGAGTCGGGGGAAACACTAGATTCTAAGTACACATCATCTAAAACATTTAAAACTGGAGGAATAGCTAAGGGTCTATGCTGAGGTAGCTTTAAAAATTCCCTTAACCTTTTCCTAGAATCTGAGTATTCTTGACCTTGCCATTTGAAGTGTTCCCTCATGGAATGAAGCGTTTCCCCAAAGGAAAACTCCTCAGGAGGAGAAGCAGAGGGAATGGATTCCTCCGCATCAGAATCCTCGTAGGCCAGGAAGGCCGCCTCCTGGTAGTCTGAATGTGCAGAATCACCTGAGGCCTCATCGGAGGACTGGGGATCTACCTGCTCAACCCTAGGCCTCTTGACAGAAGGCGGCTGAGAGCCTCTATATGGATGTGGCTGAGAACCCCTAATTAAAGAAATAAGGTCCTCAGCTAAACTTAAAATTTGAGAACCAGAAGTGGATCCCAGAGAAACAGATCTTGGAGGGAGAGACTTAGCCTGTTTGGCAGCCTTAGCACGTGTGTAGGCCTTAATGGACATAGACACTGGAGGCCTGGCAGCCCCGCGTGCTGGAGTAGTCTTATCCACTGAAATGGTGTCAGAAATATCCTGGGCTACGGTCTCAGAGGGGAGAACAGAAACCGGCATCGAGCTGGCCTCCGGTACCGAAGTAACTGGTGGGGCGGTGTCGTCGGTCTGTAGCGGTTGTGAAACCGGCTCAGAAGACCGAGACACTCGCGGTAGGCCTAAGCGTGGTGTCGGCCGAGACCACGGGTGTCGGTCCTTATCCTTCCGTTTTTTAGGTAAATGTGCTGTCGGAAGCTCCGACGGCATGATATAACAGAAATCTTCCCCAAAATAATCCTGTGCAAACTCTGTCCGACGCCTAAGAGTGTGTTTATTGAAAGAAGCACAAGCTGTACAGGCTGTTATTCCAGATCCAGAGCAGAGTTTGCTTCTGCAGTCCTGCAGGGCATTTTAGCTACACCATCTTTGTCTTAGTGCCTACCACCCCCAGGTTGGTTATGGTATTCAACCCATATGTCAGGACTGCAGTTGCATCCTTGAAGGACATAGTACAGTTTTGTACCTACCATAAATGTAGATGTTCGATAGGTATGCAACTGCAGTCAGGTTTTCCCTCCCACCTACCCCTCTGTGGTATTCTTTTGGGTTTCTACCCCTCATTTTAGCTACCTGGGGTAATCTTTTATGGTGTATTTGTTTTTATGTTGTTGTACTTGTCTGGAATTTTTTCTGTTTTCAAAAATTTAGCCTTCCTTAGAGGGCACCTGGCATCTGGGGCAAGAAACACTGAAGAAGATGGCGTCGGCTGACGCTTTTATACCCCAGGCGCTCTGACGTCGGGGAAAGGGCGACATCAGCCGACGCCGGACCCAGACTTTGGAATCCGGCCGACCGAAGGGCTGCCTGAGGCAGGACAACCCATATGTCAGGACTGCAGTTGCATACCTATCGGACATCTACATTTATGGTAGGTACAAAACTGTACTTTGTCTCATCCACAGGGGCTGGTCGATCCCAACCTACAGAATTTCAAGCTGACGGCTTGGTAACTCCACTTCCAGTAATTGCCAGGCAAAATAATCTTTCTTCCCCAGTACAAAAGATATTTCTGGCTTCTCATAAACCATCCACCAGGAAACTTTATCTCAGTAAATGGAACAGATTTGCTCTTTGGTCTCATGGAGAAGGAATTGACCCCTTTTCAGTCTCGATTAATAAGGTGTTATAATATTTATCAACCTTATTCCAATCGGGAGCCTCAGCTTCTACCATTAGTGTTCATTTAGCTGCTGTCTCAAATTTCTGTAACATCTTCGATGCCCTTCCCTTAATCTCTCATTGCCTTTGCAAAACCTTCCTAAAGAGTGTTACGCATTTGAAACAACCTTTTAAAGAACCCATTGAACCTTGGAATTTAACGTTGGTCTTGCAAAGTTTGATCAGTCAACTCTTTGAGCCAGCAGCCACTTGTGATATCAAATTTTCATCTTGGAAGACCCTATTCCTGGTCACGTCAGCCAGGAGAATATTAGAATTACAGGCTGTGTGTGTGTGAAACGTCCATATGTCATTTTTCACAGAGAGAGAGAGTATCATTTAGAACTAACCCGTCTTTTCTACCCAAAGTTGTCTCACTCAAATATCAATCAGTCCATAGACCTACCGGTTTTCTTCCCTAACTTCTCAAACAAAGGAAAATATTGTTTACATTTATTGGATGTACACAGACAATTATGTTTTTACCTGGATAGAACGAAATTCGATCAATTGTTCCTGTCTTTTTCAGGTACTCGACTGGGTAAACCAGTTTCCAAAGTTACCTTATCGAAATGGTTGAGAGATTACATCACGTTTGTTTATGACTATAAACCTATCAACCAAGGTCAAGGCTCATTCTACCAGATCAGTTTCCACTTCAGTGGCCTTTCATTCTAGAGCCTGTATGGATGACATTTGTGCAGCGGCCACTTGGGCTATCCTTCATACCTTTATCACTCTTTACAAATTGGATGTGGTCTCCAGGGGAAGAGCATCCTTTGGGTGTATGATGCTTAGGAATATCCTTCCATAGGAGCTTCCAGGACATAAAGTAGCTTGGGACTCTGTCCCAACAGTCAAGAATGAATGAAGATTGACAACACAGATGGAACATTATGGTAAGAACGTAACTTCTTTTTATGAGCTTTTACAAACGTAGCCTCCTAAGCTGTCCTCTGTGCCATCTGTTTTGGCAGACCTTTTGGACACCTTTTCTGCTGCCTGTGTAGCTTCTGATTCTCTGCCCTGAGCTCCTAAGAAACCTGATAGTTTCTACAAAGTGCCTGAGGATTGCAAATTTTTGTTCAAGTGCCCTTTTGCTGTTCCTTCAATGGTTTCAGTTTCCACTGATAAGCCGCCTAATCTTTTGCCATCTACTGAGCTCCTTCCTTCAGATAAGGACAGCATGGCTATGGAATGGTTGGATAAAAAGGTACATACAGCTGCCACCTTGTCTTTTGGGGCTATTAATTACCAAACCCACATGACCAGGTAAGTTTTGACTCTCCTTTCTCGGGTAGCTAAGGTAGTGTCTCACTTTCCTGATTCTGATGGGAAGGATTCAGTTGTTTTCCTGCCTGGGACCACTTCTCAGGTCACCCATCACTCCATAAAATGCAGGTGACACCTCTTTCAGGGCTTCTGATTTTGCTTCTGTGATAAGGCGTTATTCTTGGCTACATCTTCAGGCTTTACCTGATTATATTAAAGCCAAACTTTTGGATGCTTCTCTGGATAACAGAACTCTTTTTGGGACAGCTGCTGCTGCTGACCTGTTTAAGTTCCTCCACGATAAAGGTAAGGCCTTGCAGGAACTCGAACATAATCTCCCCTATCCCCAAATAACAGTGGAATTAACCTTGTAGGTCCACCTTTATTCGTAGCCAGACTCGCCCACCTTCCAAAGCAAGAAGGGATCTAAGCGTATTCCTCCTTGCTAAATCCACTAGGACTCCATCTCAGAAGCCACCTTTTCAGGACAAGTCTATCTCCATTTGACATTTGGCCTGCTCTTCCCCTCAGCCAGATCCCATTGTCTCAACACCTTTCTCCGTCTCTTCCAAATTCTATCAGATCACCACAGACTCATGGGTGCTGTCTAGCATCAGTCAGGGGTATTTCATGTTTTTGAAGTCCCTTCCCCCCCCCTTTTCCAACATTGATGGCCTCTCTGAGAACAACTTCCTCTTTTTCTAGAGGTTTTGCAGGTCCTTTTGGTCAGGGCACTATTCAGCCTGTTCCTCCTACTCAAGTGGGAAAGGGGTTTTACTCCAGAAAGTTTTTGGTTTCTTGGAGGGGAGGGTACATGGAAACAAGTTCTGGATCTTTCTTTGCTTAAACACCTTTCTCAAGGTCACGTCTTTCCGGATGCTGCCTTTTCAGTCCTTTTTTTTCCTCCTCTTCTTCTCCAGTCTTTCTTGGTTTCTCTGAATCTCAAGGATGTATACCTTTACATCCCCATTCATTTTATTCAGGAAATGTTTGTTTTGTTGTGTTTTCCTCCCATTTTCAGTTCTCTGCTTTGCCCTTTGGCCTTTCTACTGCCCTAAGGTTATTCACCAAATGCCTCGCACCTGTCATTGCTTTTTTGCAGGCTTTGAGGGATACAGATTTTCCCCCATCTGGATGACCTGCTCATTCAGGCTCCTTCTCCCAGCAGTCTGTTGCAGGATCTTTACTTTGCCAGTTTTTTAATAAAGTCTGGTGTTCACCATAAATTTCAAATCGGTTCTGACACCCTCCAAGGATCATCTTTTTTTCTGTGGTGCAGGCTTCTGATTATTCCCATACTGGTTTCTGTTGCACCCAATGTTTTGTCTATAACAAGCTTTTTCCAGTATCTCCTTCCTCTGTTTTCTCTCATGCCTTGGGAATTTTTCAGGGTTCTGAGCTTTTTGGCCTCCACTGTTCTCATGCTTCCTCTCACCATGCTGCATATAAGGAAACTACAGTGGTACCTCAAATCAGTATGGCTTCAACACTGCCACCATCTAGAGTTCCCTGTAACTTTACTTCCTTGTCTCAAACTCTAGCTTCAGAAGTGGATTCAACAATTCTCTCAGTCTGGGGCTACCCTTTCAGGCTCCAGTTCCTTCTCAGGAACTGGTCATGGATGCCTTAGACTTGGGGTGAGGGGCTTATTGTGGCCCTGCGAAGTTCCCAAGGGTTTCTTTCCTCTTCATCAGAGGTAAGATCATATCAGTGCAAAAGAAATGAGAGCTCTGCTTCTGATTCTACAAGCTTTTCATTCCCTTTTCCATCCCGGTCAGTCTTCACAGACAGTACCACTGTGATATGGTATGTCAACAAGAAGCAGGGGAGTAAAAGGTCCTGTCTCCTTTGCAGATCAGCTCTTCAGGCATGGGATCTAGTTATCTGATATCAAGTGACTCTTCAGGCAGTTTCCATTCCTTCAGAGCACAATCTAGTGGCAGACCCATTGAGCAGTTCCAGTACGCAGGCTCACGATTGGATGCTTCACAGAGACATGTTTCTAGACATAGTCCCTCAGTGGGATATTCCTCGGGTAGATCTTTTTGCCTCCCCTCTATACAGACAACTTCCTCTATTCTGCTCAAGAGTACCAGGTCCTCTGACTTGGAAAGTGGATGCTCTGTCTTTTACTTGGAAGGGAATGTTTCTGTATGCCTACCCTACTTCCTCTGTTGCCACAAGTTCTGCATAAGGTCAGACAGGGCTACTCACAAAATCTTGCTTGTAACTCCCTCTTGGCCCAGGCAGCGTTGTTTCCTCCTCCTTTATCACTTGGCCAGGGCAGTCACCTTACGTTACCTCACCGGGTGGATGTTGTCACACAAGACAGGGGATCTCTTATCCATCTTCACCTGTCTTCACTTCAGATGACACTGTGGGTGTTAGGGTTTTGATTCCTTTTAGGCCACTCTTTAATGAGGAGGTTCTTAATAGGGTTCTGCAGTAGGCCAGGAAACCCACTACAAGAAAATCATACATGTCCAAATGTTAAAAACATTTTCTGTCTGGTGTGTCTCTTGCCATTAGAATCCCCTTTTATTTGGGGGGGGGGGGATTCCTCTGGCGCTCTCATTTGTGTGATCTGCTCCTTCCTGAGTTGGCATATTCTTCTGTTAAAGCTCAGCTCTCAGCAGTCTCTGCCTGTCTGCCTTTGAATCCTCCTTTGGCCCTCTCATTTTGAGGTCAAGCAATTTCTAAAATTGTCCTTCATATCAGGCCTCCAAGAAAGCCTATTCTGCTTTCTTGGGACTTTAAAAATTGACTTGGACTCCTTTTGAACCTGCTAGTTCAGCTTCCTTGCAGCACTGTATTTTGAAGACTGTTCTTTTGGCTCTTGATTCAGCCAAGAGAGTATCTGAACTTCAGGCTTATGGATATTCCTCCTTTTTAGTTTTTCACAGAGGCGTTTTCTCTCTCTGAAATAATCCTTGATGTGAAGTAGTTTACTTCATTTGGTCTTCAACCTGTGTGTACCGGATCCATATCGGATCCGAGCCGGCAGTTTCACTAGCATGTGCTCCGAGCTCCAAGCTCCTCCCCTTACTCATAATACATCTCCACTACCTTCCAACCCCCAGATCTCATTTGCCGCAGCTTGACTGAAGCATCGTGATTCTGAGCTCCGAATTAGTGAGTTGGGATGTTCATCATGTTTCACTGTTGCAGTCATTACTCTTGGGTTATCCTGCTGGCAGGCTTCCCGCAATTGGCCAGAATTCCAAAGTCTAGGTCCGGCGTCGGTTGCTGTCGCCTCTTCCCTGACGTCAGTGCGCCAGGAGTATAAAAGATGCAGCCAATGCCATTTTCTTCAGTCTTTCTTGCCGAGCGGTGCCCGAAGCAAAAGCAGTTCGCAAGTGCCGGTCGGCCTACTCCTGAGATTTTCAAATCTGAATTTCAGAACCGAAGTCTTCATTAAAGCTAAGTACACTGTTGGGGAAACTTTTTTCTTGCTCCAGACCGATGTCAGAAAAAATTAACAATTGTATTTCTTGTGGGAAGCAAATACCTCATAAGGATTTTCACTCTTACTGTATTCCTTGCCTAGGCCCTGATCACAACGTTGCTAGCTGTTGGTTTTGTGCTAGATTCAACCAACGCACTATCAAGCGTCAGTTTGATTTTGCATTTCATTATTTTGGCCGAAGATTTAATTATATAATGCTGGCAGAACAGCCGACAACCGGAGTTTGCAAAAAACGCAAGGACAAGGATAGGCATCCAAGGTCCAAAACTGACGACGAAGCCTCTTCTAGGCCAGTCGCCGGTTCTCAGTGAGGCGCTTTCACAGCCCCTGGCGCCCGCTACCTCAGAGCCACAGGCCGCTACTGACTCCCACGTGTAGCCGACTGGGCCTCCGGAAACTCAAGGTATTGGACACTCGGAAATCAATCCCTCAGATGGGTCCGGAGCCACTGAGCAGGCATTGGTTTCTGAAGGTGTCTTCAGGCCTACACAACTATATGTTAAGCCATCCTCAGCTTCAAAGACAAAGACTAAAGCAGCCCTAAAGACAAATAAACAAGTACAGCATTCTCCTATTCAGACTTCCATGCCTAAAAAACAGATGCTCAAAATGGCCGAAGACCTAATTACTTTGATCAGGGGCTCCCACCCCCCTCCTGATAAGAGGCCTAGGCAATTGACAGAGTATGATTCTTCTGATCAGATATCTATTTCCTCTTATTCCTCTTCTGAACAGGATTACTCCATGCTTCCCTATGAGGATTCTGATGCTGAAGAATCCATTCCTTCAGCCTCTCCTCCTGAGGATTATTCTTTTGGGAAAACACTGCATACTATGAGGGAGCATTTCCACTGGGAGAGCCAAGATTATTCTGAGTCTAAGAAAAGGCTGAGAGACTTCCTTCTTTCTCAGCACAGACCCCTTGCTATTCCACCTGTTCTAGACATTGTAGATTATGTATTTTCAGAGTCTGGACTGTCCCCTAACTCTTTACCCCCTGCACCTGCTAAGCCAGGCAGATACTATAGGGTCCCAGATTCTCATAAATTCCTATATAAAAACCCCGCTGCTGACCCAGAAACTGTATCTCAGGGTCCCAAGGGGGTTAAAGTTTCAACTGCAAAAAACCCTGTTCCCCCTAATAGGGATTCTAGGGCTCTAGACAGACCGGGGGGGGGGGGGGTTACACTTCTGCCACCCTGGCTGCAAGGGCTTTAAATGGTCAATTTCATATGCTTAAATATCAGTAATATTTAATGTCACTACTTAAACAGAAAATGTTGACAAATACTGAATGTTCAGAGAATGAGGATTTGCAGGATTTATTGCATGCAACTGAACAAGTGGGAAAGCATACTTTGCAATGTGGTTATGATTCACTGGAGGCCTCTTGCAGGGCCGCTGTTACAGGTTCTGTTATTAGAAGGCATGCTTGGTTAAAGGAACAAAGTCTGCCTGATCATGTTAAAGCAAAAATTATTAGATGCACCATTACAGCATGATATTTTGTTTGGTACTAAAGCAGAAGAGGTGTTGAAAAAAATGGAGGATGAAGAAAAATCCATGCAGACAGTCAAGGATTTCTTACAGGTACAGCCACCCAGGTTTAGCAGGAACTGGCCTTCTAAAAACTGGTCCTTTCCAGTCTCAGACAGACCACAAAGAGGCAGATACAGGCGTCCCAGAGGCAGATCTCAGCCCCAAGGCTCATACAGGTCTAAACAATGGCGTGCTCCTACCTCCAAAAGCGGAGAAGACAAATCACAGCCTTACAGGAAACAGTCCCAATGACTTTCCTCTACCAGTTCCAAGCAGTTTTCTTTTGACAGCCCCCTTAGGGGGGAAACTAGCACTTTTTCATCAAATTGGCAAATTGTTACCCAAGACAAATGGGTTCTGAACATAGTGTCCCAAGGCTACAGGTTCCATTTTCACACTCTACCAAGGTCAAAAGGCATGCCAGACCTGCCACACAATCAATGGGCACAGACACAAAAACAAATTACAGCCCTCATGAACATGAGGGCCATTCAGCAAGTACCACAACAAGAGCAGGGGCAAGAATTTTACTCCAGACTTTTTTCCTAGTACCCAGGAAGGACAAAACCTAGAGACCAATTCTGGACCTGTCTATACTAAATACGTTTCTGGAAGTTCCAAAATTCAAGATGTTGACTCTTCAGCAGCTACTGCCCATGCTGGGCAAGAGGGCTTGGCTTGTAACTTTGGACCTAAAAGAGGCATACTTGCATGTCCCAGTCAGACAATCCTGCAAAAGATACCTCAGATTCATAGCTGGCTCAATGCATTGCCAATTCTCTGCACTGCCCTTTGGCTTATCTACTGCGCCCAGGGTCTTTACAAAATGCCTGGCACCAGTAATTGCATTTTGCAGACAAAAAGGAATTCAAATATATCCCTACTTGGACGACTGTCTAATTCAAGCAGAGAACAAAGACACTCTTCTAAAGCATCTGGCGTTTGTAAAAAGATTACTAATTGGCCTAGGGTACACAGTAAACGAAAAGAAATCAAAACTAGTGCCCTCTCAAGAGATAATATTCCTGGGTGCAAGCTTAAATACAACTGCCCAGATGGCTTATCTCACGCCAGACAAGCAAAAGCAACTGACTACTTACTTCATGAAATTGGCAACAAAAAAACACTTATCTGCAAGGAAAATCCTGCAGGCCTTGGGTTTCATGGCATCCTGCATTATACTAATTCCATATGCCAGACTGCATATGAGGAAACTACAATGGTATCTGAAAAGTGTTTGGACTCAGCATTGCCATAGCCTGGAGACAGTAATTGCACTCATTCCCTGCCTACAACAGGAGTTTCGATGGTGGGCAGAAGCCTGTCACCACAACAAGGGTCTGCCATTCAGTTTACCCACAGCCAGACAGACACTGACAACGGATGCATCAGATTATGCCTGGGGGGCCCATATGGCAGGAAAATGTATTCAGGGCACATGGCCTGCAAACCAGATGCATCTTCACATCAATCAAAAAGAGATGCTAGCTATTCAAAATGCCCTGACAGCTTTCAAGGACCTGCTTCATCCAGGACAATTACTGATAAAGACAGACAACACTACGGTCATGTGGTGCATAAGCAGGGAGGTACTCATTCCTACCCCTGACCTGCAAGCACAATTCCTGCCAGGAAAAACAAATACTCTGGCAGACGAATTAAGCAGAAACCTCATGGATCCCCACGAATGGAAACTGCATCCACAAGTCTTCAGGATGATAATAAGGAAATGGGGATGCCCAGACATATCTATTTGCCTCCCCTCACAACTGTCAATTGCAGAGATTTTGCACAAGGATTTACCACAAGCAAGCATGGAAAGTGGACACCCTAACAGTATATACTTTCCACCCACTGCCTCTCCTTCCCAGATTACTTGTAAAGGTCAGACAAGAGAAGCCAAAAATGATTCTGATTGCACCAGACTGGCTACACCAGCACTGGTACCCAATCCTAAAGAGCTTGTCTCAAGGTCCAGCATAGATATTGCCTCAAACGTCTCACTTGCTGACCCAACAAAACAATCAGATCCTGCACAGCCAACTCAGGACCTTAAATCTGGCCACATGGCAGATAATGTAGCCATTCAGAAGACTCCTCTTTCAAAAGCTGTTATGGATGTTATCTTGGAAGCCAGGAGGCCCAGTACCAGAAAATCTTATGCAGAAAAATGGAAGAGGTTCTGTGCTTGGAACCAGGAACAAGGCATTGACATGTCTGTACTAAATATTCCCCAGATTTTACAATACCTAACTGAGATGCTGAGCAAAGGCCTTTCTTTCTCATCAATTAAGATTCATGCCTCTGCCATTTCTGCACATTAGAATATGGAACCACCTATCTTTTCTCATCCTTTAATAAGGCAGTACCTCAGAGGGGCCAAAAACATTAGGCCTCCAAGGAGAGCACCAATTCCGGCCTGGGACCTCAATTATGTTTTGGAAAAACTCACACTGCCTCCTTTCGAGCCAGCATCAACGGCGGATATTAAATTCTTATCCTTGAAAACAGCTCTGCTCCTAGCCATAATATCTGTAAGGCGAGTTTCTGAGTTACAAGCACTCATGGCTGTGGAATCTTTCCTCATTTTTCATCCAGACAGGGTTTCTCTGAGGAGAAACCCTACATTTATGCCTAAGGTGGTGTCCAATGTGGCCCTCAATCAAACCATTCACTTGCCTACCTTTTACCCAAATCCACAGAACAAGGGTGAGAAAATTCTGCATTCTTTGGACATACACAGGCAGTTACGCTTCTACTTGGACAGAACTAAAGCTTTCAGAAAGACTGAGCAACCTTTAGTGTCATATGCTGCAGGATCACAAGGAAAGGCCATCTCAAAACAGACTATTTCTAAATGGATAGGCCATTGCATCCGTTTCTGCTATTCTCAACATAGCAAATCAGTGCCTAAGGGTATTAGGCCTCATTCCACCAGAGCAGCAACCTTCCTCCGAGGAGTACCAACCAAAGAAATCTTAGAAGCTGCAACGTGGAGTTCAGTGCACACCTTTACAAAGCACACTACCACTTGCCTCTCTACTCTACGTCCAGAGCAGGTTTCGCCACTGCAGCTCTGCAGGGCCTCATAGCCTCTCCTAATCCTATTTAGCCCAGCAACCCATCCTCAGCTTTGGGATTCAACCCAAAAGTAGTGACTGCAACAGTGAAACACGATGAACATAGTACAGTTGTGTACCTACCATAAATGTGGATGTTTGAGTGTATTCACTGTTGCAGTCCAGGTTACCCACCCACCATCCCTCTTCTCCTTGCTGGGACTTATCTGCACTTTTTTATCCTATACAACCTTTTTGGTGTATTTGCTTGTAGATGAAGGAAATGTTATTTTTATGCTTGCATTTCTTATTGCTATATTTTTCAGCCTACCTATTTGGGGCACCTGACATCTGGGGCAAGAAAAACTGAAGAAAATGGCGTCGGCTGCATCTTTTATACCCCTGGCACACTGACGTCAGGGAAGAGGTGACAGCAACTGACGCCGGGCCTAGACTTTGGAATTCTGGCCGACTGCGGGTACCCTGCCAGCAGGATAACCCAAGAGTAATGACTGCAACAGTGAATACACTCGAACATCTACATTTATGGTAGGTACACAACTGTACTGTTTTTTGTAAAGTAAGCAGTTTTGTTCTTGGTTTTTCAGTGTAGTTAGTGTAGTTTCCCTCCCATCCCCTCCTCCCCTCGCTGGTGCATCATGTTTAGGGCTTTTTCTTCAGTTTTCAGTAGCTTCAGTGTTAGCTAGTTAGGGTGTTACTTCCCCTCCCCCTCGGTGTTCTGTGTGCTTGAGTAGTGAGTGGGTCCGAGTTGAAAACAGTTTGTCCTTATTTTTTTCTTTTTCTGTTGTGTGTGTTTATCCTGTAAGGACATGGCTGACTCCAAGCCAGTATTTAAAAGGTGCACTGAGTGTGGCTATGAATTGTCATCAGCCGATGGCCACACTCTCTGCGTTATGTGCTTGGGTGTAGTACATTTGAGTGCAGACTGTTCCATCTTCACGGGGTTTAACCCATATGCTATTAAAGATAGACGGGCTAAGTTGGCCCTCAAAGGCCTTCTTCGGTCACAGCGGCTGCTGTGGCCGCCTCTCCTTCCTCTCTTGCCCTTGCTTCTCCTCCCTCCCAGGCTGGGACTCAGCCTCCCGTTTCTAAGCCTGCGGAAGTGGAGTGCAGAAGGGCCAGAGAGAAGGAGAGAGAGCATAGAGAGAAACGTAAGAGGGCCCCGGACCTTTCTTCTACTCCTGCCAAAAGTCAGGCTAGGATCCGTGACTCCCCTCGGATCCAATCTCTGAGATTTTCCTTGGACCTGGAGGAGCCATGACCACCCTCTAGGGCCTCAGTTCCTCGACCCGCCAGGTCGGAGTCCATGGCCTCGTCGAGATCCACCCGAAGCTTATCGGAAGTTGACATGGATAAAATGATGAGGTTCATTTGTACTCCGATCCAAATGAGAGTCTTGCCAGCTCCATCTCCCTCTGGAGGGGGGAGCTTGCTTCCTTTCTTCACACCAATTTCTCCTTCGCTGATCCGTCCATGGGATTCGGAGTACTTGGATCCAAGCATGGCCTTAGTCAGGGGTCGGCGCCAACTGTACCTGTTTCCTCGACGCCGGCAGCTGCCTGGAGCGTGTCGGATCCAATTAGTTCGGATCCGAGTGGCTCTCAGAGCCGGAGTCTGGGTGTTGGATCCGAGGGAGTGGAACTTTTTACACTGGCTCTGACCTTGCCAGGCCAAGTTCCCCCTCTTGGAGCTACGTCGACTTTTGGCCCAGCTCCAATTCTCTTGTTGGTTCCGGGGAGAGCAGTTTCCTTAATGGTGCCCCAGGAGGCTCATTCTCCCTCGGCATTCGATGTGGCAGAAAGGGTTCTCTCCACTGGATCGAGACCCTTGACTATTTCCTTGGACTCCTCCCTGACCCCCTCGGTTCTGTCTACGAATCCCATCATTTTACCAGAGGGACAGCCTGTGCTCAAGGATCCCCAGATGGTTCCCCCTGAGGAACAAGTGGCTTGCGAGTTCCCCCTGGAGAGCCCCACTGGAGATGTGCCTCGCAAGCATACGTGTAAGAGGAGGCACTTGGACTCCCCCAAGTCCCTCACCGAGGACACGGATTTGGATGATGGGGAAGGTTCCCCCAGATCACCTCCTGAGGATGTCTCCTTTGGAGACATGGAAACCCTATGCCAGAGGGGAGGTTGGTCCGCCCAGAAACCTTCTGACGAATCCGTGTTCCTGGAGGCTTTCGGCATGGGGCCTATCTACTTCCTGGTTGTCCCCTCCCACAGATCCCCTTGTGGACCTGGTCACCTCGTGGGCCTGGGAGGAGAAAGACACCATGGAACCAATCCCAAAATGTCCAGACAGGATCTTGAGTCCACCCTCAGATAGACCAGCGTGGAACAAGGGCTCCCTTGTAGACACTATGGTGGTAGCAGCAGCCACTAAAAAGGAACTAGCTCAGGAGAGTTCCTCGATTCATACCCCTGACTGAGAGTCTTGGATGATGGACTGCTTGGGGAAGTGGGTTTATGCTTCGGTGACTTTTTCCATCAGGGTGCTAAACTACCTGGCCCATGTTACAAGACTACAGCTCGACCTGGTAAAGGAGCTGGCTGAGTCTCCCCCTAAGTCCATGTTGCAGGAGGACAGAGACACATTCTCCCCGAGGATGGCCACTTTAAAAGCAGTCTCCAATATGTCCATGCGACTCCTTTCTCATGCTAGTGAAGGAGTGGCTAGGGCAGCTGGGTCCGGCGTGTCCATGAGGCGCAACTCCTGGCTCAGACTGTCAGTTTTCGGAACCTTTCAAGGCATCTTTTGCCAACACCCCTTATGACGGCTCTACTCTTTTTGATAAGACTTTCAGAGACTTTAGTCCAGAGTGAGAAAGATGGGAAGATGCAGTCTGCCGTCGGAATCCGCTTCTCGAACCCTCAAGGATCCTTTTCCCAGAATCAGAAAGGGCAAAAGAAGATGCGGTTCTGGAAGTCACAGTATTCCCAGGACACTCAGGGCTCTTCTTCCCCCATAGGCAGAGGAGGACAGGACAGATGCCAGCCCAGAGGCAGAGGGGGACCGAGGAATTTTGGGTCTCGAGAGCCATTCTCGGACAGGCCCGGACAGCAACCCTGAGGGGTTGCCTGGCTGCTCTACTCTGGAGGCAGTTGGGGGTCGATTGTCATTGCACCTGGCGGAATGGGAGTCCATAACATCAGACCACTGGGTGCTTCAGATCATATCCAGAGGATACTCTATCCTCTTTGTGGTTCCTCCCAAACACCTCCCGGACGTACCACTCACACAAAAGGATGCAGCAGCACTAGAAATCCCCAAGCTGCTAGAGAAACGAGCCATCGAACCTGTCCCCCCAGATCAGCCTGGATCGTGTCTCTACTCTCGGTTCTTTTTGGTGCCAAAGAAAACAGGGGACTTGAGGCCCATTCTGGACCTATCTACCCTGAAACCTGTCAGTTGCCAAAGAAAAATTCCGGATGGTCACATTACAGTCCATTATGTTGTACCTGCAAGAGAGCGACTGGATGTGCTCGGTAGACCTCCAGGATGCCTACTATCACATAAAGATGCACAGAAGCAGAAGCTCCAGGAGGTTCCTCTGCTTCCAGCTAGGAGTCTATCATTACCAGTTTTGAGCCCTACCCTTTAGTCTCACCACAGCCCCCCAGGATGTTCACCAAAGTGATGGCATTAGTAGCGGCTCGCCTGAGGCATCAGGGAATTCAGGTCTACCCATACCTGGACGATTGGCTCCTCACTGCTCCCACCGAGTGTCTACTTTCTCAAACCAGGGATTATTTCTTAAAGCTTGCTCTTCACTTGGGGAATGCAATCATTGCATCCTAATAATTTCTAAATCCTGTCCAGGTGATAGACTACATTGGGCACGGATAGACACACTACAGTGCAAAATCTTCCTGACCACGGAGAGAGTGTGAAACCTGAGCATGCATGTTTCCCTGATCTACCATTCTCCTCTTCTCTCGGCAGAATCATTCTCCTCTTCTCTCGGCAGAATCAGTGTTGAGGGCCCTTGGTTCTATAGCAGCGAACATAACGCTTCTTCCGTGTGCCCGGTTACACATGCGAGTAGTACTACAGTAGACTCTATGGTGCAATGGTCCCTGTTGGATCTTCCATTATCGTATCTAGTAGACTTCAGTCGAGTCTGCAGGTCGTCCCTTCTGTGGTGGATGTACTCTCCAGAAATCCTGGAGGGACGACCTTTTGTTCCAGCCACTGTCCAAGCTACAGTGATCACGGATGCCTCCCAATTTGGGTGGGGGGCATTGTTTGGGCAGGACAGTCCAAGGCCTGTGGTCCCCTGTTTGAGACCAGCTTGCATATAAACGTTCTGGAGATGAGGGCGGTCCTATTGGCGTTGCAGGTCCTTCATGCCTTTTTTGCTCTAGGAACCATTGCAATTCAATCAGACAACATGTCAGTGGTCTGGTATGTCAACAAAAGGGGAGGGACCAGATCTTATCCCCTTTGTTGCGAGACCATGAGAGTTTGGGAATGGGCAATCTCCACCGGTCGCTTTTTCATAGCAATGCACATTCCGGGACGGTCGAACATCCTAGCGGACAGGTTGTCGGACTATACTGGTGCCTTACGAGTGGTCTCTGAATCATTCAGTAGCAGAGCAGATCTTTCTGGAGTGGGGTCAGCCTTGCTGCGATCCCTTCGCTTCTCCTTCCAACATGACGTGCAGCGAGTTCGTCGCTCTGAACCCCAGCCGGGGAATTCCCCCAGAGATGCTCTAGTCCATGCTTGGCCTCCCGGTCTTCTGTATGCTTACCCTCCAGTACCTCTTATTCCGAGGTTTCTACAGAAAGCTTGTCGACCTGGGAGCAAAGTGATCCTCATTGCCCCTTTTTAGCCTCGCCAGATATGCTTTTCCTTCCTTTGGTCTCATCTTCTGGCTCTGCCTTGGATCTTGGGTCTCATTCAGGATCTTATTTCACACTCCTCGGGGGTTCCTCATCCAAGTCTGGACAGCTTGAAGATCACGGTTTGGCTGCTGCAGTTCCCCTGATTGCTAGGACCCCCTGGATTATCCTCTTCATTAAGGTCTATTCTGGTGGCAGCTCATAAGTCTTCCACCAGAAAAATTTACTGCAGTAAATGGAAATGTTTTTCCTTTTGGGCTTCTCATAGGAGTTTAGATCCTTTCTCGGCTCCTATTTCTGCCATTCTTGACTTCCTCGCCAATATTTTTCAACAAGGAGGAAGCTCTTCTACTGTCAAAGTGCAATTAGCTGCCATCTCTCATTTGGCCTCCTCCAGACTGTGTAAAGCCTTTACTAAAGGTACTTTCTTATTACGCCCCCCCCCCCCCCCCGGTCAAGGATCCTCTTTCCCCATGGGACCTTACTATGGTTCTTCAAGCTTTGGTCACTCCGCCATTTGAACCTGCTGCAACCACAAATCTCAAGTTTTTGCCTTGAAAAACAGCATTTCTAGTCACTATCACTTCTGCTAAAAGAGTTTCAGAACTACAAGCCTTTTCTATTAAAGTTCCATATATGATTTTCCATAAAGATAGGGTTTCCCTTCGGACCAATCTGTCTTTTTTTCCCAAGGTTGCATCGCAAGTGAACATCAATCAGACCATTAACTTAACCTGTTTTCTTTCCAAATTTTGCTAACAAAATGGAATACAGACTCCACTTGTTGGATGTTCATAGACCGTTGCGATTTTATTTATACAGGACTAAAACCTTTCGCAAATCTGATCAGTTGTTTGTGTCCTTCTCTAAACCCTTTTTGGGTAAACCTAGCTCCAAGGTCACTATTGCCAGGTGGATTTCCTTGTGCATCCTTCAGGTCTATAAGGATAAAGGTTTGTCTCCTTCGGGTCAGGTGAAAGCTCATTCCACTAGGTCAATGGATACTTCTGCGGCCTTTTGGTCGAGATTTCATTGGATGATATTTGTTCTGCAGCTACTTGGTCCTCATCTCATACCTTTATTTCTCACTACAAATTGAATTTGACTTCTAGAAGGAGAGCATCCTGTGGTTCCACGGTGCTCCAGAATATCCATCCATGAGGGCTACCCATGAGTTTAGTAGCTGGGGACTCTGTCCCACAGGTTGAAGACCAAATGAAGTAAACTACTTCGGATAAAGAAGTTATGTACTCGCCATAGAGTTTCATCTGAGTAGTTTCACTTCATTTGTCTTCGACCGTCACTGCCTCTTTCCCCCTGGCTGTTTGGCTGTAGTTTTTAGGTCATAAGGTATTATTTCAGGTCAGGTTCTCAGTGTAAGTGGCAGTAAACTCAGTCTGGGGGTTGGAAGGTAGTGGAGGTGTATTATGGGTAAGGGGAGGGGCTTGGAGCTCGGAGCAGATGCTAATGAAATTGCCGGCTCAGATCTGATATGGATCCGGTACCCACAGGTTAAAGACAAATGAAGTAGAACTACACAGATGGAACATTATGGTGAGTACAATACAGTCTGTTCACATTCCTTCCTTTTTTCCTTCTCCACAGTCTGCCACTGAGAAGGTTCTTCACACCTTGGATATGCATAGACAGTTCAGGTATTATTAGGATAAAACAAAGGCAATTTGCAAGTTTTAGCAACTTTTTTTTCCTATCCCTGGACTTTTGGTTTGGCTGTTTCCAAGCAAACCATCTCATCTTGGATTTCTAAGGCCATTTCTTTGTGTTATTCCTTTCATGGCAGATGTCTTTCTTTGGCTATAAAGGCACATACTGTTAAGGCAGTTGCCTCATCTGGTGCATTTTTCAAGAGTTTGGACACCAGTTCCATCCTTGAGGCTGCTACTTGGTCCTCTCTCCATACTTTCACTAAACACTGTAAATTACTGGGTGGGTTTTGCCAGGGCCATTCTCCATGGGTTTGTAGATTGCTGTTCTGTGCCTTCCTGCTGCCAGCCTTCATCTGATCTCTTGTACTCGCCCTTCTGTAAAGAATACCACAACAGTGATGTGGAATGACCTAGTACACTTGTGTAAAATCTTACAATAACAGTAGATGTCCTTCTCTTCACTGTTGCAGTATTCAGTCCCTCCCTCATTCCCCCTCTTTTCTAGCTCTTGCCCCTGTCTTTTATTTCCCTCCTGGCCGAGGGTCTCTTGCTTCCCTTTTCATTCTATCCTTTTTCTTTCTGGATGTATTTGTGCTGTTTTGTCCCTGAGGGTACGGTCGTCCCCCAGGGCAATTCATTTCTGAGTGTTTGTATCCATATGTCACCTTTATGCCCTACACCTTATAGGGGAAGCATGTGTGTGATGTGTGGCACCTGTAAGATTGAAAGGCTTTTGTATACTGTCTGGACGTTGGACTATCCCTGGCAGGAGATCCTTTCTGTAAAGAATACTGCAACAGTGAAGAGAAGAACATCTACTGTTTTGAAAGATTTTACACAACTGCACTTAACAGGTTGTTATAAAGCACAGGGCTGATTACATATAAGCTGTACTCAACCCTTCTGTCTTACAGCAAAATGGGCTTTTCCCTTTTTTGATGCATAAACACTTAACAGTGTCAATTGGCAAGGAACTCCACCACATTGTTCACATAACAAAAGTTACAGTTGGAGCATTTAGGCTGGAACATGACACTCCTCTCTGTAGATCATCTTCTACAAACTTAACTGTAATAGAGATGCATGACTGGCAGATGTGATGTTTTTTCTGATTAAAATTAAGGTCCTAATGTCACTTGTTATACAGATACTTATAGTTGTCCAGTCTACTGTATACCGTCATTCTAAAATGCTTAACTTGTCACGTGTATGTAATAAACAACTCTAACTGGACACAGCTTCTTATTCCTATTCTTAATGACATTATCATATTTAGATTTGAAGTATTTTAAGTAAAGCTTATTAAATATAGTAATCATTTTAGCAGCCTGCAGAATTGAAACTAGCTTTTGTTTTATAAAATGCTTAAAATGATTTTTGAAAATATAAGTAATGCATGTGTAGAGATATATTAGTTATACCTTAGAAGTTATTCTGGTGTCTGCTACATGAACCTTTCTAATGCCATTGAAAGTCATCTATATTTGTGTGAGAATCCCGTATATGTACTTTATTTACTGCTTTCAGACTCAAGACAGTATTTATAGACTTTACTTTTAGGCTGAGGTAAGCCTGCAAGGTAAGCATACTGAGTGCTTTATTGGAAGGTTTTGCTCCATGACTTGGCAAGATCTCGTGTCTTGAGACCAGAAGGACAGGCTGTCAGTGAATAGTGCAGTAATAGGTAGGTGGAATTGCAGTGAACGTGGCAGTTGGCAGCAGAGAAGAAAATGTGTAATTCACATTTATATGAGTTTTGTTGCAGATTAAACCTGAATTCACATCAGGTTGGAACTCTGCCATTTTGGACTTGGTACTTTGTGAATCAGCAGGTGTATGTTTAGTTGAGTTCATTAATCTCACCATGTCTGTAAAAGATTGTGATTTTAGTGGAGAAATGGTGTGTTGTGAAGGGAGAGTAAGAGGATATGATGAGGAATCAAAGTATAGAATGAAGGAATCTGATGTTATCTTAGTCACCATTCCTCACGTTAGGGTGTAGGATCCGATATCTGATTCGAGCCGGCATACTCAGACAACAGCATAGCTCGAGCTCCTCCCCTCCCATGATGCTCTGCTGCAGTCTAATCCCTCAGATCTCATTTCCCGCTTGATCTAGACAGACGCTGATTGCTCAGCTCGTCGTGGTTTGAAATTAGGTTGTGAGTAGATTGCTATATTGGGAATTTTTCCTTGTCGTTTGTTTTTCCCTTTGGGTATTTAGCAATAGTTTATCTCCCTTCCCTTTCCCCTCCCGTTTTTTCCACTTGGGCATTTAGCAGCCTTTTCGCTGGTCTACTAGTGTTTGAAAAAGTTGCTTGGTTTATTTAAAGTTTGTTAGTGTTGTCAGCAGTGTTAGTGCTTTGGTCGGATTGTTTGGTGTTTAGACATTTGCTTGTGTTTAAGACTCTGTGTTGGACTCCCTTGGTTGTGTTGTGCGGGTTGGTGCCATGTCAGACAAACCCTTAGGTTTTAAGAGATGCTCCTTGTGTAGCCAGAAAAATGCCCATTTCTGACTCACATGAGGAGTGTCTCTATTGTCTTGGTGGTGACCATCTCAAGGTCGAGTGTGGTATTTGTGCTGCCTACAACCCCAGAGCTCTGGTTGACCGTTGCAACAAAGTACTTATCAAAGGTCTAGTTAATGGAGTCCCCTTGCCCACTGATACCCTGACCTTAAGTCTTCATATCCGACTCCAGCCCGGGTAGTGTCGGATCAGAGAATCTCTGGTCCCATGGCTTCTTAGAGAGTCCACTCCTGGATCCAAGTGTTTGGACTGCAGGTCTTCGGATCAACACTTTCGGTTCCCACTCCCAGATCCAAGGAACCAGAATTGAGACCTTCGGAGCCAGGGATGGGTGCGTTGCCCACGGATCCGACCATCTCGGATCCGAGGGATTCAAGAGCACTTCTTCGGATACTCCCTTTACTTCAGTTCTGAGCAGGTCGGATCCGAGGGCCGTGTCGGAGCAGATTGTAGTAGAGAAGATTCCCTTGGATCCCTTGGGAACAGAACAGGCCTTTTCTTCTCCAAGTAGACCTCACTCTGGGGGGCACAAGAGGAGACCCTCCAGATCCAGACACTGCTCTTCAGCCAGATCCTCCATGTCCTTCCAATGCTCCAGAAGTGTTGTTCCCATGGAAATGGACAAGATGATGCGATCCTTGAAAGCTCAAATTGAGTTGGGGTTTCTTTCTTCCCCAGCCGACATGACTGGGAACCAGTCTCCCACCCCTCACCTAATTTCTCCTCATCCTACCTTCGGTTTGGATTCCCAGGGACTGCTGCGCGGTATGGAGGCAATGGGAGTTTTGGAACCCCACTCTGGTTCCTACCCCATTGGGATTGGTGATCAGTTCTGTGCCTATGCCCCCAAAACAGACCATCTCTCCAGCCTGATCTGTGGCTCCGGGGTCCGTTGGGGTGGGTTCGAGTGCAGTTTTGTCGGACAGATCTCTGCCCCTCGGCATGTCCGCCTTAGACAGCTCTGGGCAGGTCCTGTCCGGAGGGATAGGGGGCTCCAGTGAGGTCTGCCCCTTCCTCGGCTCTAGTGCTATCAGCGGGAGAGGGGGACAGGACCTCATCCAGCCCCTCCACTTTCCGGGCAGTGAAAAGATCTTCCTCTGCTATCAGAGCTGCCTCCCCCATTTGTGGTCATCCTACCTAGCCCCTTTATTTGAGCGGACCTACTAATCCTGCCTCCGGTAAGCCCATCTGGTCTAGCCTCCAATGGGGGAGCCTCCCCCACAGGGGTCCCCTCCTCTTCCAAGTCTTCCCCACAGCCTCCGGTGGAGGAAGTTCCGAGGAAGAGGACATGCAAGAGGAGACATCTTGACTCCCCCACAGAGTCTTTAGCAGAAGATACGGATGCCGATGGAAGGGGATGGGTCCCCAATATCACCACTAGAAGATGTCTCCTTCAGAGGCATACTCGAGATCCTCAAAGCCAAGGGGGGGGGTTGGTCTGCCCAACCCCTGACCTCAGAGGAAACCGTATTCCTGAAGGCTTTCAGTACAGGCCCATCTACCTCTTGGGTGTCCCCTCCTGCTGACCCTCTTTTCAACCTTGTGGCCAGCAGGGCATGAAGGAGCCAGATACCGTTGAGCTGGTGCCTAAGAAAGCAGACAAGTTCCTTGGGCCCCCCCCCCGCTGATAAAACGTTCTGGTCTAAGGCAGTCCTAGTTGATGCTGTTGTGGTGGCCGCATCACCAAGAAGGCATTGGCGGAGCAGAGTTCTTCTGTCCATCTTCCCAATCTTGAGTTGAGACCTCTGGACAAATTTGGAAAGTAGGTGTTTGCTTTGGCTTACTTTAGCTTGTGAGCCTTAAACTATCTTTCCCATTTCACCCGTCTCCAGAGGGACTTGATTAAGGAGCTGTCAACTTCCCTCACTTGGTCCATATCTGAGGAGGAATTCAGGACAGTTTCTCCCAGACTGTCCATCCTTCATGCCATAGCTAATTCATCCATGAGGCTACTTTCCAGTGCAGTGGAAGGTTCCTCACTGGCGGCCACTTCAGGCATTGCCATTAGGCGTCATGCTTTGCTGCACCTTAGCGGGTTCACAGAGGCCTTCAAGATGTCGTTTATTAACTCCCCCTTTGATGGGTCCACTTTGTTTGAGCCGCAGTGAGCATGAAATGAAGACGTTGGCCATCGTGATTAAAATTTTCTATCCCTCAAAGATCCTTTTCCAAGAACCAGAAAGGGAGTAAGAAAATGCGGTTCAATAAGGTGCAACCTCCCTTCCACAATTTTCAAGACTATTCCTCTTCCAGGGGACAGGGGAGTGGTTTCAATGGCAGACGTCACCAAAGAGGCAGGGGTGGCCCTCAGAATCAAGGTTCCAGAGAACCCTTCTCTGAGAAACCTTTTCAATGTCCCTGAGGCATTGCCCAAAAGTCCTTCCCTGGAGGCAAACGGGGGTCTATTGTTCTTGCATACTTTATCCTGGGCAAATATCACCAATGATCAGTGGGTGCTAACCATTATTTCCAGGGGCTATCGCATTCCCTTTCTAGAGAATCCCCCAAAGATCAGAATTCTTCCAGATGTGCCACCCAGTCAGAAAGATCTTGCCCAAAAGAAGGTTGCGAACCTTCTTCGAAAAAGAGCCATCCAAGAGGTCCCCACAGGACATAGAGGATCCGGAACTTATTCCCGCTTCTTTTTAGTTCCAAAGAGAACAGGGGACCTGCATCCTATTCTGGACCTCAACCGTCTAAACCTGCTTGTATAGAAGTCAAAGTTTCGGATGGTCACTGTTCAGTCGATTGTGCTCCTTTTGCATGGCAACAACTGGATGTGCTCGGTAAATCTCCAGGACACATACTACCACATCAAGATGAACCAACGCTCCAGGAGATTTCTCCGCTTTCGCTTGGGAGCCAATCACTTTCAGTTCAGGGCCCTGCCCTTTGGCCTCACCTCAGCTCCCTGGGTGTTCACCAAATGCATGGCAGCATTGGCAGCTCATCTTCGACTGCAGGAACTCCAGGTGTTTCCCTGTCTAGATGATTGACTCCTCATGGACCCCACAAAGCATCAGCTATTGGACAACATACATTTCCTCCCTGTTCCATCAGCTGGGGATTACGGTGAACCCAGCCAAATCCTCCTTGGATCCAACTCAACATCTGGAGTTTATAGGCACTCTGTTGGATACCACGTGGAGATTGCAGCTCTTCCTCTTTGCCTTGTAACTTTAATACATTCTCAAGTCCAGGTTCTGCTAGAGCAAACTCGTCCTTCGGCTTGACACATCCTCAGAGCCCTAGGGTCCATGCCAGCTGCCATTTATTTGGTTCCAATGGCTAGGTACTACATGAGAGTGCTACAGTGGGCCTTTGCAGTTCAATGGTCAGTGCTTCATCACGCGCTATCATTCACCATTTGTCTCACACCCGTATGTCGGACTCCTCTTTTGTGGTGGATCTGGTCTCCAGACCTCTTAGCAGGAAGGTCCTTCTCCCCCTCTGTTTCCAAGGCCATGGTCACCACAGACGCTTCTCTCCTAGGGTAGGGGGGCATGTTCAGGGAAAGACAGTCCAATGGATTTGGTCCTCCTCAGAGATCAAACTGCACATCAACGTTCTGGAGATGAGATGAGAGCAGTCCTGTTATCACTGCAAGCCTTTCAGGATTGCCTCCCTCGAGGAACGATTGCAGTACTTTAAGACAACATGGCGGCTTTTTGGTACATAAACAAGCAAGGGGGCACATGTTCTTATCTGCTTTGTTGTGAGGCCATGAGGGTTTGGGAATGGGTGATGTCCATGAGGCGCTTTCTTTTTGCAATGCACATTCCTGGAGCATCCAACATTTTGGCAGACAAATTGAGCAGGGTTATTCTGACCCCTCACGAGTGGTCCCTGAATCCAGTGGTGGCGCAGCAGATTTTTTTGTCAGTGGGACCATCCGAGCTGTGATCTGTTTGCATCTCCCCTGAACCACAAATACAGCAATTTCTTTGCATTGACCCCCCCGAGGGGGAATCCCCCAGGGATGCACTCACACACGATTGGCCTCCGGGTCCCCTTTACGCCTTTCCTCCCTTTCCTTTAATTCCCAAAGTACTTCAGTAAGCCAGATGCCTTGGGATGCAATTGATCCTCATTGCCCCCTTCTGACCCCGGCAGGTGTGGTTCCTCCTCCTACAGTCTCATTTGAGGCACCCACCTTGCCCACTTCCAGTGATTTTGGCTAAATCCAGGTTAGCCTCGCCCGTGAAGGATATTATCCTTGCTTTCCAGAGATCTTCCACTAGGAAAGTGTATATCAACAAATGGAAGAGATTCTCTATCTGGGGAAAAGCAAGAATCTGTACTCCTTTTCAGCTTCCGTTCCTGAGATTCTTCTCTTTCTGTCCTCTCTGTTTAAGGAAGGGGCCAGTTTTTCCACCATCAAGGTTCAATTGGCAACCCTTTCAGATTTTCATATTGATGCTGAGTCTACCTTTTCCTCTCAGCTCTGCAAAGCTGTTTTGAAAGGTGTGTTTTTGCTAAAGCCCCCTATTAAAGACCCTTCTCCACCGTGGGATCTTGCTTTGGTGCAACAGTCACTAACAAAACTGCCCTTTGAACTGGTGGCATCCTGCGATCTCAAATTTCTTTCTTGGAAGACTGCCTTTTTTAGTGGCAGTAACTTCAGCAAAGAGGGTTTCTGAGCTGCAAGCTCTCACCATTAAGCTGCCTTAGTTAATTTTCCATACGGAGAGAGTAGCCCTGAAACCTAATCCATCTTTTATGCCCAAGGTAGCTTCAGAGGCCAATATCAATCAATGTATTCTTCTTCCAGTCTTTTTCCCTAATTATACCAATAAAGGGAAATGCATTCTGCACACCTTGGATGTTCATCGCCAGCTTAGTTTCTATCTGCATAGAACTAAGAAATGTATACGTTCAGACCAGTTGTTTGTAGTAACAGAAAGGGCAAGGGAGTATCAAATGTTATTATTTTATGTTGGATTTTGCAATGCATTTCCTTCATTCACTCTTCAAAAGGTGTTCCCTCTACCTGCTCCAGTAAAGGCTGTTTCCACCAGGGTGGTGTCTACATCAGCTGCTTTTGCAGATCGCCAATCCCTGGATGATAGTTGTGCAGCAGCTATGTGGTCTTCACCTCACACTTTTATTTCCCCTCTAAGTTGGATTTGATTTCTAGAGGAAGGGCTTCCTTTGGCTGCACAGTTCTTCGGCATGTCCTTCCTTGAGAGCTCCCAGGATTCAGGTAGCTGGGGACTCTGACCCTAACATGAGGAATGATGACTAAGATAACCTTAGATTTATAGTTATGTACTTACCGTAACTTGGCATCTGTGTTATCTGTAGTCACCATTCATCACGATCCCACCCTCTGGCCCCATTCCTGTGAGATTGGCAGGATGTTGGTGGACCTGTGTTGGTGGTGATTGAGCTTGCATAAAGAAAAAAGACAGACTAGAACAATCTGAGGGATTAGAGGGCAGCAGAGCATCATGTGAGGGGAGAAACTTGAGCTAAGCTGTTGTCTGAGTATGCCAGCTCGGATCCGATATCTGATCCTAGATCCTAACATGATGAATGGTGACTACAGATAACACAGATGCCAAGTTATGCTAAGTGCACAAGTATAATTTTGTGTACAGTCAGAGTAAGTGATGTGTGGGATAATTTTTGTGGAATCGGTGAGTCCCCAAACATTGGGGGGAATTCAGATTCAGAGCTGCATGGCATAGTCTGGCACCATACAGTTCAATGAATCCATATAGTCTGTGCACTCATAGAAAATTATAGGAGGGGCTCCTTTAAGCAGATAAAATATAATTTTGCAATGAAAGGAAGTAGGCAATTCTTTTTTACTTATTGAAGTTAGTTAAATTGATTAAAATAGGCATGGGTGTGCATTTCACTGCAGAGAAATATTTAGTTGATAGCTAGTGAAAATGCAAGTTTGTCAGAAATTTATGCTTTTCAGTAACCGATTACTTAATGGTGAATTTAAGGGGATTATGTTCATTAACTCTGCCCACACTGACTCCGAAGTAGAGGGTATTGCTTATGAGGATTAGCAAAACATAAGCTGTAAAACAGATTTCCAGTATGCAGTAATGTAGTACAGTACAGTTATTTACAGTGAATGTTGCAGCCTTCTGTTAATCTCTTCCTTAATTGGTACAGAAGTACAGGGTTTTGCTCATTGCTTGTGGGGGGATCAGCAGAAAGTAGACTGCAGAAACAGTTCATCAATTATGTGGGAATATGGAAAGGTTGTGGATGAAACTGTCCATATTTGCTGTTATAATTACTGGTTAAATGAGTGCTGTAAACAAGCCCATTACTGAGATGATGGGGTGCATGGGAGAGTTGAGGATGTTCTTGTGAATCTTTGGGATCTCAAGAATGATTGGGATCCTTTTTCTTTTGGCTATTAAATAATATTCTTCGTGAGTAATGTCACCCTCAGTTAAAAGTTCAGAAAGGGTTAAGGAGACAACCTAATGGACTTGATTTTATAGCATTTAGAGAGACCACCTCATTAAAAAAATTCATAATCATAGAAAACCTCCTGCTGGAATAGGTCATGACTTCATTAACATGATCTTCCCATCTTTATCAGGTTACATTACTGGAATATCTTTATTTGAGGAGAGTTCCTTGAGTGCTTGTAATTCTAATGTGGTGACATTACAGGCCTTGGGCTTGTAGTGATGCTGCACTAGATCTCTATCTTTAATGCACAACCTCTCAAATACGTGAAAGTTATGGTTTAATGGAGGGTTCCATTGTGATCTTCTGCTGTGACTGTCTCTTGAGAAACCTGAATCTGTTCCATGTAAAATATGAAAGCAAGATTTTACTTTCTGAGAAATAGCTTGAGTTCCACTATAGTACCCATGGGACATGGTGTGGCTGTTGAGCTAGCTGTCAGTACATTCATAAAGGTGCAAATACAGTAATGCACAAATTCTCAGAAGATTTTCCATGCTGTGGCAAATTTAATTGTAATACAACAGGAATTGTTATACTGTTGTGTGTAATGCATGTCCCACATACTACATTGGCAAAACATTTCTTAAGCTGCAGAATAGAATCATTGAAGACTGCAGCAGTATTAGTAAAAAGGGCAACAGCAATGCTTTATTTAAACATTCCCTGGGTTGTGCTGGTTTCAAAAAATTCTTGCTTTCCGTCCCATAGAAAGTAAACAATACTGTCCCTTGGTAATGCTAATGGGACTGGGAAAGCCACCCTGCTCCACAGGAAATGTCACTTGCCAATTCTTTTAAATAAGAATGTTTCACCGTGTTTAAATGACTACATTTTCATAGCACCAATTTTAAAGTTGAGGTCTGATAGGTTAATCCATTAATTACTGGTATACTACCTTTTTCTACACCAGAGACTTCTGTATACAGTTTGGATGTCGGATTGACCCTAATCACATGATTTTCAGTGGAACAGTCAGTCGGTTGTATCACAGTCTAAAGTTACTCAAAACATGTCCGCAGTTGGCTGTTCTCAATGTGACAAGGTTTTAAGTTTTAAAAAGGTGTATAGCTCCTTTGATCATTTTAAGTGCTTTCTGGACCATTTTTCATGCTTCCAAGTGCAGGAACTAACAAACGTTTGATGGCAATAGCATTAAAATGGAAAAATGTAATAACAGAAAATGTAATTGTTGGAACCCATTGAAGAGGCAAGAAAAATTCACAGCTACCTCCATAATTTTTGCCAGACTGTTAATTTAACAGGTTGACAGTTTATTTGCTTTACAGTCTTTTGTACATTACAGTTAAAGCCAACTTCTTGATCAAGCAGTGATGTTTTTTTTCCCGATGACATGTTAATATTAATGCAGGACAGATCTGATGTCAATTTCATTCACTCCTCAATGAATAGGTATTGAATCTGACCTTGGATCCGAGTTGGACACTTCTTCCAGACTCTAGATCCGACACTCTATCTCCTCCCCTTACCCATAATGCATCTTACTGCTGTATTACCTCTGATCTTGTTTACCACTCAAATTGTTCGGTTGTGGATCGAGCTCTCTTGAGCTGTGGGGGTATAGCTTTTCCTAGCATCTGTGAGTAAAAGATTAGATTTTATTTTTTCTATCTAATTCTATATTCATTTTCTGTATTCCTCCTTTTACTTATTTTTAGTCTTATTTATACCCTTTTGAGTATTTCTCTGCTGCCATTGTTGGCAATCCCTTGCCTTTTCATACCCATGTTTCTTTCAGGGTAGTGTTGTAATTACCATTGTTGGTAATTTTTCTCTTCTCTACTTTTTTTTTTTTTTAAATCCTTGCTTTCTTTGCCTTTCTTTTACCATGGCAGAGAAGCCAACCAGTTTTTTGAAATGCACTTCCCGTGGGCATATGATACCCAAATATGATACCCACAGGGAGTGCATTTATTGTTTAGGCCCAAGCGACCTTGGTTCCCCTTGTCAAATATGTGTGGGGTTTAATGCCAGGGTTATCAGTAATAGATATTCTGAAGAGGCTTCTTCCTGCTCCTTTATCTGCTTCAGCATCAGAGGTTCAAACCCCCCTCTATAAAGCCGAGATCTTTTTAGGAGCCCAGGGAGCATAGGAAACACTCTCCTGCTTGGTCCCCAAAATCTGCTGCGATATCTGAGCCGATCTCTCCACAGCTTTGATCATCATTTTTGTACAAAACTCCTAGGAGGTTATCTTATCCTACTTCCACTTCATCAATCAAGTCGTCCTGAAGTTTTTCAGAAGCTGATGTGGATAAGATGGTGAAGTTTCTGAGAGCTCAGATCCAGATGGGGGTTCTACCAGCTCTGTTCCCCATCAGCTTAGTGAGTCTTCAACCTGTTTCTCATCCCATCATTTTTCCTCCTCTGATCCAACCAGCGATTTCAGAGCCATCAGATCCAAAAGCCCCGGAAGATGAGATGTGTGATCCAAAGATAGCTTCTTCTTCGACTCCGACCGTATCCTGGACTCATTCAGCTCCAACCCCCCCTTGAGTAGGACGAGTCTTGGAGCCGAAGTGTCTGTGCCAGATCTGGGGAGATGTCTTTGACTCAGAGTTTTGGAGCTGTCACTTCCACTCAGAGCCTCGGCACTGGACAGCACGGGTTCGACTCCTCCCTCAGAGTGGAGAACCGAACAGGGTTGGGGCTTGACAGCACCAGGAGTTTCGGCTCCTGTGAAGCTGGCTTAATTTTCTCGTTGTTTCTCTGCCTTTGACATCATGGAGAAGGTATTTTCTCATCTGAGAATGCTTTTGACTCTTATTTCTTCAGATCCTAACACCATCTCTCTTTCGGATCCATCTTCTGAGCCTCATCTGCCTATTCCACAGGGATGAGCTTCCAGGCAATTCTAGTTCAGGAACTTCCCATCTCCTCTGTTACCTCTCCAGGTCATCCCACTGAAGAAGGTCCCTGGAAGAGGCTGTGTAAGAGAGAGACTTTAAGATGCCCCCCAGGAATCTGTAACCAAAGACAACGATTTTGCTGAAGGGGAAGGCTCCCTCACATCACCACCAGAAGTCTCCTTTGGAGACATTCTAGAGATCCTTCACCAACTAGGTGGTTGGTATTGTGAACCCCCTTCCCAGGAGGAGTCTGTGTTCCTAAAAGCTTTCGGGTCTGGTCCATCTACGTGCAGATGACCTAATAGATCTCATCTCCCGCTGGGCTTGGAAGGAACAAAATACTGTAGAACCAGTTCCCAGACAGATCCTTTTAGAGTAAGGGAATCCCTGTAGATGCCAGGGTTGTTTTGGCAGCTACAAAAAAGGAGCTGGCTGAACAGAGCTCCACTGTCCATCCTTCAAATAGTCTATAGTGCTGGATAAGATTGGAAAGCATGTCTGTGCATCAAATACCTTTGTCTTATAGTCGCTTAATTATTTGGCAGACATTACTACATTGCAGAGAAACTTGATTAAGGAACTCTCTAAGTCTATCCCTGGGTCTATATCGGCAGATGAACAACAGGTTTTTGCCTCGCAACTGGCCACCCTCCGATCCATATCTAATGTGTCCATGGTGTTAATCTCTCATGCGGCTGAAGGTTCCTCACAAGCTGCGGCTTCAGCCATAGCCATCAGGAGACATGCCTTGTGTGTTTTGTGATTTTGCAGAGCCTTTCCAAATTTTCTTTCATCAGTGCTCCCTGTGATGGATCTTCCTTGCTTTTGGGCCCACTGTTAAAGACACGCTCTCCTGTAGTGAGCAAGATGGAAAGACCTTATCTGTCTTGAGAATTCGTTTTTCTATACTGCAGAGATCCTTTACTAGGAGTCAGCGTTGCAGGAAAAAGATGTGGTTCAGAAAATCCCAAGGTCTTTTTCAGGATTCACAAGGGGAAATTTCTCCCAGAGGCAGAGGGGGTCCACAAAACCAAGGGTTCCAAGATTCCTTTTCAGATAGGCCCTTTCAGTACTCCTGAAGGGTTGTTAGACTATTCTGTGGAGGCAGTTGGGGGGGGCACTTGTCTTTGCACCTAGAAATCTGGGCAACTTTCACAAAAGATTGTTGGGTGCAAAGGATTATATCCAGAGGTTATTTCATTCCCTTTTTACAAATTCTGCCAGTCAGACAAAAGCGTTTCACCAATGTACCATCCAATCAGCAGGAGTTAGCATCCCTAGAAATTCAAAAGCTGCTGGAGAAAAAAAGTCATCCTAGAGGTCCCACCATCCAAAGAGGATCCAGAGTTTACTTAAGGTTCTTTTTAGTGCCAAAGAAAACAGAAGACCAGAGTCCAGTTTTGCGCCTCAGTCATCAGAATCAGTTTGTAAAGTCCTCCAAGTTTCGGATGGTCATAGTTCAGTCCATTCTCTCTTTCTGCTGAAGGACAACTGCATGTGCTCCATAGGGCCTGTAGGATGTGTACTATCACAATCGAATGAACACTCATTCTTGGAGCTATTTTTGCATTTGTCTGGGGCCAGTCATTGTCTGTTCAGAGCCCTGCCCTTTGGTCACACCACATTCCCCAGGGTGTTCACAAAGTATATGGCGGTGGTAGTAACTCATCTCAGTCTGTGCTCCAACCAGGCATCTAGTTGAAGAAACTATGGATTATTTACTCCATCTCCTATCAGTCCCTGAGGATCACAGTCAATCTCCCCAATTCCCATCTTCAGCTAATTCAAGTCTTGGACTTCATAGGAGCTTGCATGGACACTATCAATCATTTGGCCGTTTTACCACAAAACATAATTTGTACTTTGAGACTATATGTCAGTCAGATCTTATCACATCCTTGTCCTCCAGCAGAATTGGTATTTCAGGCTTTAGGTTCTATGAAGGCAGAGATTACTCTGCTACCCACTGCCCTCCTTCACATTCAGATTCTCAAGTGGACTATGGCAGTACAGTGGTTGATTATTCCAACAACCATTGAGCCATCCTATAAAACTTTGAGGTTTCCTACATTGGTGATTCCAGTCCAGTGACATTTGTTGGGGGACATCCCTTTATCCTTCCTCCCCCAGAGACCACTCTGACCACAGACACCTCCCAATTGGGGTGGGGGGTCATTTTTTTAGATGGACTGTCCAAGACACATGGTCCCAAAAAATACCAATTTGCATATAAATGTCTTGGAGAGGAGACTGGTCATTTTACTGTTGCACGCCTTTCAGAACTCTCTTCCTGTAGGGACAGCTGCTATCCAGACAAACAGTATGTCAGTAGTATGGTACATCAGCATACTGGGGGGGGGGGTGTTCCAGGTCCTACCCCCTTTGCCAAAGAACCAGAAGTTTTCAGTGGGAGATCTCTTCCAAACACTTTCTGGTGGCAACACACATACTGGGCAAATCCAACGTTCTAGCAGACAAACTCAGCAGGACTATTCTGATGTTCACCAGTGGTTTCTCAGTCATACAGTGGCGGAAAGGATCTTCTGCATATGGGGTCAACCTTGCTGAGATCTCTGTGCCTTGCCCCTCAACAAGTGCAGCAGATTTTTCACCCTAATTCCCCCTCTGGGAGAGTCACTGAGAGATGCACTAATCTACGTTTGGCCCTCCAGTTTCCTGTATGCTTGCCCTCCCCTACCTCTAATCCCCATGTTTCTTCAGAAAGCACTGTAATTGAAGAGCAGAGTTATCCTCATTGCCCCCTTCTAGCCTCTGCAAATTTGGTTTTCCTACATGTGGTTTCACCTTCTATGTCCTCCTTGGACACAGGACCCCAGTCCAAACCTAGTGTCCCATCCCACGGGGATGGTTCACCAGATATTCCAGGCCTCAAGCTGAGCATATGGTTTCTCCAGTTCTGATGATGGCTCGACAGTCCAGGCTTTCTTCACCAGTTTGCCCAGTTTTATTATCTTCCCAGAAACCTGTGGCCAGGAAGATGTATAGGAGTAATTGGAAAAGATTTTCCTATTGGGTACAACAGAGGCAATTGGATCATTTTTACTGCTACAATTTCTGCTGTTCTGGATTTTCTGGTCTTGATTTTTACAAGGAGGTGCTAGTTTTTCCGCCATCAAAGTTCAGCTAGCAGCTGTCTCTAATTATCACACTGGAGATGATGCTTCCACTCTAGCTTCATCCAGACTATGTAAGGCATTCTGTAAAGACACCTTTCTGCTTAGGCCTCTGGTTAAAGATCCTTCTCCACCTTGGGATGTCACAGTTGTGTTACAAAGCTTGGTTCAACCCCCCACCCCCCTTTGAATCTTCAGCTAAATCCAACCTCAGATTTCTTTCTTGGAAAACAAGCTTCCTTGTGGCTTTTACTTACGCCAGGTGAGTTTCTGAACTCTAAGTACTGTCTTCAAAACCACCTTACTTGATTTTCCATAACGTTAGTTACTTTCCATACTAATCCATTTTTTATACGAAAAATTGTTTCTGAAGCAAATGTCAACTGGGTCATTGATTTGCCAGTCTTTTTTTCCAAAAATTTCCAACAAACGAGAATACATGCTTCACCTTTTGGATGTACATAAGCAGCTTTGTTTTTACCTCCATAGAACAAAGGATTTTAGGAAGACTGACCAACTCTTTATTTTCTTTGCCCATCACAGATTGGGAAGACCAATATCTAAAGTCACCCTAGCTAAATGGATAGCAGATTGTATTACTTACATTTACTCTTTGAAAGCCTTACCTTTGACAAGACATCCAAAAGCTCACTGTACTAGATCTATGGCCACAGTTACTGCTTTCTGGGCCAGAGCTTCTATTGATGATGTTTGTGCTGCAGCCACTTGGTCCAGTGCTCATACTTTTATTGCTCATTACAAGTTGGACATCTTTCCAGAAACAGGGCTGCTTTTGGTTCTGTGGTGTTCTGGAATATCCTTCCATTAGGGCCACCCAGGGTTATCTTAGTTGAGAACTCTGTCCCATTCTTTGAGAAATTAATAAAAATGACAACATTGGATAGAAAAGTTATGTACTCACCATAACTATGCATCAGTGTTGGTCATTTTCATTCTTCCTCAACTTCCTACTCTTCTACCTCCTCCACTTTTCTCTGGGAGTGACGTGAGTTTTTTTTTTGAACCACTGATCCTATTCGACCCCCTTTGCTGTTTCTTGTAATCTATATTCTTTGTGTTAGTCTGTGGTGACAGCAAACTGTCTGAGGTATACAGTAGTAAGGACCATTATGGGTAAGGGGAGGAGCTTGAGAGTCGGATCCAGAGTCTGGAAGAAAAGTGGCAGAGTCAGATCAGAGGTCGGATCCGATACCCATTTGTTGAGGAGGAATGGAAATGGAGAGCACATATGCATAGTTATGGTGAGTGCATAACTTTTATTTACTTCTGCATTTGATGGAAGTTTTAAAAGTGTGCTTAATACTTTAGTTTCTTCTTTTTTTTTTGTTTGTTTTGTTTTTCAACAAAGTAATGTTTTGTTTGTAAGCTGGATTTAGTACAAAAATGTTGCATTATGTGTCATTTAGAGTTGAATGTTTAGAATTATTGAACTGTGTTTTAGTAACATGGATAAGGTTAAACTTCAGAGGATCTGCTAATATCATTTTATGTTCCGTAAAACTGCATTTGTTCTAACGAAGAATGCTTGGTGTTGATGTAAATAATCTTTCCTTTTAAGAAGCTGTGTGTGAAGGCAACACAATTAATATTTGTTGTTTACCTCCCAGAACCAGCGGAGGGCAAACTACTTCCAGCTTCAGTGAGGCTGAACTCTTCAGTATAACATTGTTGCCAAAGGTTGTATAGTGAGTGGTTTAGGGTTTTCTGTGGATTTTCCTCAACCAAACCGTTTCACTTTCTGAATGGAGTACAGCACATAAATCATTAGACTTTACTTTTTGTTTCCTGGATTTCAGTGTCTCTACTTCTACCTTTTTTAAAGCCACTGTTTTTTCTTATCTACCTTTTCCTTGCAGGCAGTTTGAGGGGTTGTTTGCAAAAGAACATGTAGATAATTTACCTTGGGGAAGCAGTTCAGACAGAAAATGTACTTTACAGTCTGAGACGCTTCTTACAGCTGTAGTATTTATGAAGCATGTTTGTGTCAAGAATCCAAGAAATCATGTTTCTGTCTGAGAAGAAGCACTACTGTGTCCCTTCTCCGCTTTTACTTCTGCAACTCTTGTATTCTCTATTTTTATGAAGAATTTCATTGTGATGATTTATATTTTTCGTATAAACTTCCTCTTTCTCTAGGTTGCTGACGTTTGTAAGCTGTTTCTTTCTGTTTTCTACATTCAGAAGAAAGGATTTATGATGCATCACCCAGTCAGAAGGAATCCACAGCAACAGAAATAAAGTTGCAAGAAAAAAGTCATCCTGCAGGTCCCCCATAAGGATCTGGAGTCTATTCTAGGTTATTTTTAATCCCAAAGAAAACAGGGGATCTCTGACCAGTTTTCGAACAAAGCCACCTCAATCAGTTTGTGAAACAAAGTTCCAGATGGTCACGTTTCAGTCCATCCTACCTTTCTGGAGAAAGGATGGCTGGATGTATTCCATAGAACTCCAGGATTCCTGCTATCATATCAAGATAATGAGGCACTCCATTTGTGTTTGGGAGACTGTCATTACCAGTACAGGGCACTGCACTCTCATCTCACCAGTCCCTCGGGTGTTTACCAAATGAATGACAGTAGTAGCAGCATATCTCAGACTGCTGGGGTGTAGAATGTTCCCACATATAGATGATTGGCTCCTTTCTTCTCCAACCAGGGATTTTCCTGGTTCAGCAAAGGGACTTCTTGCTCCATCTTCTGTAGCAATTGGGGATTACAGTCAACAAGCAGAGTCAGTTGGCTCCTACACAACATATAGAGTGCCACTTGAACATGATCAGTTAAATTGCCAAACTCCCAAAGCCCAGGATGTCATCCCTACACCAGGTAGTTATTCAGATTCTTTACCACCAGTCTCCTCCTGAAAGACTTTTTCTCCAGCTGCTCAAGCTTATACCCTCAGCGATCATGCTAGTTCCCCAAACAAGATATTACATGAGAGTTCTTTGGTAGAACGTGTCGATTTGTCGATTCAGTGGTCTATAATATCGCAGCCATTACATGCTTAAATCCACTTGACACCCATCTGCGGGACAGATATGAGTTGGTGGTTTACCTCCCCCTCAGTGTTGGACAGTCGATCATTCTATCTACCACCTCCTATGGCTACAGTAACCACTGATGCTCCCCTCCTGGGGTTGGGGGGGGGGGGGCATTTCAAAGGGAAGACTGTTTTGTTCCAACTTCCTTCTCTAGGTTGCTGACTGTTTTTTGTCAGATGCTGCTTTCTGCCTGCTGCAGTTGGGGTAAAAGGGGAAGAAGAAAAGTAGTCCTAACCTTTAACAAAAGGATGCATGCCTGTCTTGATTTCAGTGGCCCAGCAGCACTTACCCTTGATAACATTTTTATACAAGCTGCATTGCAACACTGTCAAACTGAACATGCTTAAATTCCATTGACTCAGCATAATTAATAATGCTGTTCTGTTTTCTTATTCAGGCTTCACTGCTGTTCCGTTTTCCAGTATGTTTACATAATTATATCAGTAGTTTTGTTTTTACATTTCTTTTGAATTTAAACCCCAAACTTTGTTATCTTTGTACGAGTCTGTTGTAAGAAATTACAAAAGCTTCTGCACATCTTTATCCCCTACAGCATTTTCTTCAAAGTGGCAAAAATGTCATACCTTTTTGCTTTGATACCTATCAGAGCCACCCCTTTTCCAAAATGTTAGCATGGAATTATGCCAATGTCAAACTGCAGTTCCATTGCACCTCCTTCAAATCCGCACTAATAATTAGAGGGGGTTGCTTAAGGTGAGATGTTACTTAAGAGTTAGAAATATGTTGGGTTGTAGCCCTTTTCTATCAAGGAGTCTGGAAAAATTGCAGTGTCGTTTGTAGTCTTCCTTCCTTCCTTTTTTTTTGTGCACAGAACTGGCTGAGGAATGTAGTAGTACAGCTGACCTGTTTTTGCTGACTTACCAAAATTTCTGAGAACTTGTATATTTTTCATTCATTATCTGCCCCATCAGCCATGTCCATACAATTGACTTCTTTCCTATGAGTTACTAATTAGCAATATGTCAGATTCTCATGCATGGAGTTGTCATTATCACCTGTCTATTGTAGACAATGTTAACTTCTAATTCTGCTCTGCTCTTTTGACTGAGAGAGAGAAAGCCTTGACTAATGAATCAGGCAACTGAAGTTTTATTAGCAGCTTAGGACCCAGCTAGAGGTGGTGGGGGGAGGGAGGGAGAAGACTGAGGTGGTTGATCTCTATCATTTATCCTAGGGTGAGTGGTGGGCATATTTCCAGGAGACAGAGTATACCACTTTCTTTGATAGTGAACAGATAAACATGAACTATATGCTTATTCAAGGAGGCAGGGTCTTCTTTGGGCTTGCATCACTTGTGGAAGTGAGAGACCGTTTTGAGCTGCAGCCATCTCTTATACCCACACACACTTTCTGTAAAAATGCTTATTGGGCACATGTGGGGACGTTAGGGTCATAAGCAAAACAATCCTGCTGGCCTCCTGAATGGTGCCCACTGTGATAGCTCTTATAAGGGATAAATGTACTTGGGGAAAAGTATTTTGCCTTGTCTGGAGCAAATTGGCCAATAGATTGCAAAGTGGATCTATGGTTGGCAGCAGCTGGGAAGGATATTCTGGCTTCTGTTTTACAGAGTGCTGTGGTAAAATTTCTGACCCACAAATTCCAAATTCAGGGTTCAGTCATGGAGCTTTCATTGTGGCAGCTGTAAACCTTTATATGTCTGTCTTCCCACTCCTTTTCCTCTTGTGAATACTTTTGAACGAGTGCTTTGTTTTATACCCTTCCACCGACTGTGGTAGGGCATTTCTGTTTTCCAGCACTGTGGAGTGCAATGTTGGCTGTGACCTCATTTTTTTCATCCCTTTCTCTCCTTTGCTTTTTTGGTTACCCTGCCTCTGCCCTTTTTCCAGTGAATACTTTCATTCCCTTCCTTGTAAGAGCTGTGAGAGCTTGCCATATTCCCTGTGCCAATAAAGCTTTCTTTCCAGGGAGAGATGGCCTTGTGACAACTCCTGGGTAAGGTTACCCACCCCCCTTTAAAGGAAAGGTTGTGAGGAGGGCAAAGTGTTATGTGTTACTGGGGTGAAGATTTTGCAAGGGGAAGAAGAACTTCTGACTGGGTCAACGCATGTATAATGTCTTGTGCATCACTGTGCATGGTATTGGACCTCCAAGATGGCTTCACTCTGATCATTCGCTTATATTTCAGCTCTCCCAGTGTGAAAACAGAAACTGTGAAATAAGGGCCAATGATCTAGTCAGCATGGGTAAATTTGGTTATTGCTGGCACTTACATTACCTGGTTGCCAGTAAAGAAGAAATGTTGAGATCCTGAAAGCAAATCAACCAGAAAAGGTGAAGTGAAAAAACTGTCTGGGAAGAATCCTGCAGCTGTTAGCCAAAAAGCAGTTTAAGCTTCAGCTTTGGTACAAGGCATGGCATCCAGTAAATCAGAAGAACAAATGTACACAAGAGATAATTAAAATAAATGAAATGTTGAGGGAAGATATCAGATCAAATAATGAAAGGCTTTAAAGTAGAAGCTTTAACTAGCTAGTCAAATGAACTGATAAAACTAAAAAAATCAAAGATTGGAATGAAGAACAGGCTGGATGAGACTTCTCAAGAAGAACTGTTTCAAAAAAATGGTAGACTTGGACAGATTTTCTGCTGTATCAGAAAAAAATAAAACAGAAATGGCAAAGGCACGCGGTACTAAAAGCTTTAATTCCAGTAAGCACTTTCGTAGGTACAGATGTCACTATTTCATCAGACTAAACTAAATGGTAAAAAACATCAGTAATATATACCACCCATAGCAGTCACATGATAGTCAGCTGATTAAGAAAAACAGATCAGATGACATATACTATATAAAAAAAATGGAGAACATATAAAAAATATATCAACAAATATAATATATATATATATATATATAAAAACTAATCATCTCATTAAACTTCTTAATTTTAACACACATGCTATAGAACATGCATCATTAAGGCCCAGATATTTAAAAGCATCTAGTTTGAGTTGCCACAGCAACTCCCGATATTCTAGCCATAAAGAAAGTGGACCCCCCTCTAGCCTGAACCTCAGTTTTATCAATAACCCTAAGCACAAAACTGTGATCTGGGTTATTAGAGACATGTTTGGTTAGAGCATTCTCAATTTTATTGATGTCCTTCAAGGATGCATCTGCAGTCTTTACAAATGGGTTGTCCTGTCGTCAGGCAGCCCTTCGGTCGGCCGGATTCCAAAGTCTGGGTCTGGCTTCGGCTGGTGTCACACTTCGCCCGACGTCATTGCGGCAGTTATTCGGGTATAAAGGCATCAGCCGACGCCATTTTCCCCGGTCTTTCTTGCCGCGTGGCGCCCGAAGCAGAAGCTGTTCGCAAGTGCCGGTCGGTCAGATCCAGAGATTACTACTACCGAATACTACTTCGAAGACTTCTATAAAGCTAAGTACCCCGTTGGGGACTCTTTCTTGCCTCAGCCGATGTCAGAGAAAGTTAATAACTGTTTATCTTGTGGGAAACAAATACCTCATAAAGATTTCCACTCCTATTGCATACATTTAGGCCCAGACCACGACGTAGCAGCTTGTCTAGCCTGTGCTTCTTTTAACCGGCGGACGCTTAGACGTCGATCGGACTTTGCTGAACAGATTTTCGGCTCCGATTTTGCCTACATTATGCCGTCGGATCCTGCGACTACGCAAATAACCAAAAAACGCAAAGAAAAGGACCGACACTCGCGGTCCGCGGCTTCGGCCGAAACCGCGGTTAAGCAAACCACGAGTGTCTCTGTTTCGGCCGAAACCGAGCAAGCGGTTCTTTCTTCAGCCGATAACTTGCCTTCTACCGAGGCCTCTTCTAACCTGGTAGAAACGGCTTCTGAAACCCAACCTTCTGTTGCGGTTTCACAGGATTTATCAGACACCATTCCCCTGGATATCTCTACCCCTGCACGTGGAGCTGCTAGGCCTCCTCCAGCTATGTCTATTAAGGCCTTTGCTAGGGCTAAAGCAGCTAAAGCATCAAAACCTGTGCCTGCCAAGCCCCCCTCTCACAGGCCCAGCACCAGCTCCCATATGCTTTCTTTGGCTGAGGATCTCATCTCTTTAATTCGTGGAGCCCAGCCTCATCCAGATAGGGCCTCTCTCCCTCCTCCAGAAAAGAGGCCTAGAGCAGAGCCCCCTGAGCCAGTATCCACAGATGATTCCTCTGATGACTCAGAACATACAGACCCTCCTGAGGCTTCTTATTCTCCTTACGAAGACTCTGATGCTGAGGAGTCCATCCCTTCAGCCTCTCCTCCTGAGGAATTTTCCTTTGGGGAAACCTTGCATGCTATGAGGGAACAATTTCAGTGGCAGGGCCAAGATTTCTCAGACTCTAGAAAAAGGCTTAGGACCTTTCTACATTTGCCACAACACAGGCCTTTAGCTATACCTCCAGTTCTTTCTGTTGTTGATGATGCATTTAATGATGCTTGCACTGCTCCTGATTCTTTACCTCCGGCTCTTGCTAAGCCCGATAGGTACTACAGGGTCCCGGACACTCATCACCACTTAGTCTCTGGGTCTGCAAAAGGAGCCTTATATATCTCCCAGGGTCCTAAAGCTGTAGCAGCTACTTCTTCTAAAAACCCCCTCCCCTCTGAAAGGGAATCCAGGTCCTTAGAGAGATGGGGTAAAAAAGTTTACACCTCTGCTACTTTGTCAGCTAGAGCTTTGAATTGCCAATTTCATATGATTCAATATCAAGAGTTTATGCTTGACCAGTTGACTAAAAAGCTGTCCTCTGAAGAATCTTTAGATAAAAAGTATGTTCAAGAAATGGTACATAACATACAGCAAGTTAGTAACCATTCTTTAAAATGCGGCTATGATGCACTGGAGGCTTCCTTTAGATCAGCCATGACTGGCACAGTTATCAGGAGGCATGCATGGTTGAAAGAACAGGCATTACCAGACCATGTCAAATCTAAGCTTTTGGATGCACCTATGGACAAGGTCAATTTATTTGGTTCCCCTGCACAGCAGGTACTAAAAAAGATGGAAAAGAAAGCAAAATCTGTGCAAACAGTGAAAGATTTCTTACAAGTTCAACCTCCAAGGTTTAGCAGGAACTGGCCCTCCAAGAATTGGTCCTTTCCGGACTCCTCTAAGGCACAAAGAGGCAGGAATAGGCGCTCTAGAGGCAGAAACCAATCCAGGGGTGCCTACAGGGGTCGCCAGTGGCAGGGTAACAACCAACGAGGCACGGATACAGCCACCACCACTACAACAACTCAATCACAGTGACTTGGCGGTGGCACCGCCTACCAGGGAACAACTAGAAGCACCCTTAGGCGGAAAGCTAACCTTATTTTCAAGCAAACTAACAGAAGACTTACAAAGAGTCATCTACCTGCTGCAAGCCCTGGGATATACAGTCAATACAAAAAAGTCAAGGCTGATTCCATCCCAAAGAATAACCTTTCTGGGTGCAGAACTGGACACTTCAAAACAAATGGCATTTCTAACTGCAGAAAAGAAAGTGCAACTTCCTCTATACTTCTTGGCATTAACAAAGCAGAACCATCTAACTGCAAGAAAAGTGCTACAAGCTCTAGGATTCATGGCATCCTGCATAATACTGGTCCCTCATGCCAGGCTGCATATGAGAAAGCTACAGTGGTACCTAAAGAATTTGTGGTCCCAGCACAAGCACAGCCTAGAAACCAAAATTCCAATGATCCCATGCCTGAAGCAAGAGTTTCTATGGTGGGCTCAGGCCTGCTAATCAAACACAGGATTGCCCTTCTGCAAAAGTCAACCAAGACAAACCATCACGACAGATGCCTCAGACCACGGTTGGGGGGCACACATGATGGACAAGTGCACTCAAGGCCTATGGACTCAAGACCAGCTGCATCTGCACATAAATCTAAAAGAAATGATGGCAGTAAAATTGGCAATCCAGGCATTCAGACCTTTTCTCCAAGAAGGCCAGTTGATGATAAGGACAGACAACACCACAGTTATGTGGTACATCAACAAACAGGGAGGCACACACTCATACCCTCTATGCCGGCTGGCACTGGACCTATGGGATGTGGCTCTGAGCTACAACATTCAGTTACAGGCAATTTATGTACCAGGGAAGGAAAACATTCTAGCAGACATATTAAGCAGAACTACAACAGATGCCCACGAATGGATGCTGCATCCGGACATCTTCAAAACCATCACAAGAAAATGGGGACTACCACAAATAGACTTGTTTGCATCCCCATTCAATCACCAGTTGAAGAAATTCTGCACAAGGACTTACCACCCACTTGCTTGGAAGGTGGACTCCCTATCTTTCAGTTGGAAAGGACTGACAGCATACGCATTCCCACCACTTCCTTTGATGCACAAGGTGCTTCTGAAGATCAAAGAGGAATGTCCGAGGATCATTCTGATAGCCCCAGACTGGCCAAGGCAACATTGGTATCCACTGCTGAGGAGCATGTCCCGGGAACAAATATGGACACTGCCCCTGATCCCATTACTGCTAACACAGAACAACTACAACATCCTGCATCCAAACCTAAAAACTCTGCAGCTAACTGCCTGGAACATTACACAACAGCAATTAACCCAAATTTATCCCAAAGGGTTAAAGACATAATCCTGGAGGCTCGTAGACCTTCAACAAGAAAGAATTATGCAGCAAAATGGAAAAGATATCTCATCTGGAGTGCTGCAAAGGGGCAAGATGTGACACTGGTGAACATAGCCAACATCCTGGAGTACTTGGCGGAGCTCTTCCATTCGGGCCTGTCCTATTGTCCATCAAGATACATGCATCAGCTATTTCAGCAGAATACAGCTTGGATCCTCCTGTCTTCTCGCATCCTCTGCTCAGACAGTTTCTGAGAGGAATTAAAAATGTAAAACCTCCCAGGAAAACCCCATTGCCAGCATGGGACTTGAACTTTGTGCTAGAAAAACTGACTCTTCCTCCTTTCGAACCAGCAGCAACAGCAGAATTGCAATACTTATCCTGGAAGACTGCTTTCCTGCTGGCAATAACTTCAGCAAGAAGGGTCTCTGAACTACAGGCATTAATGGCAGTGCAACCCTTCCTGATCTTCCATCAAGATAGAGTGTCCATGAGAACAAATCCTACATTTATGCCTAAGGTGGTATCCAGAGTCTCTTTAAATCAGGCTATCCACCTTCCTACATTCTTCCCCAACCCACAGAACAGGGGAGAAAGGCTCTTACATACCTTGGATGTACACAGACAATTACGCTACTACCTGGACAGGACAAAAAACAATAGAAAAACTGACCAGCTTCTGGTAGCATATGCAACAGGAAAGGAAGGAAAGCCAATTTCTAAACAGACAATCTCCAAATGGATAGGAAATTGCATTAGATTTTGTTACTCCTACCATGGAAAGAAAACTCCAGAGAACATCCTCACTCCATAAGGGCTACAGCCACTACCACAGCTTTCTTACGAGGAGTGGCTACCAAGGACATTATAGAGGCTGCTACTTGGACCTCCGTGCATACATTTGCCAAGCATTATAACTTACCTCTATACTCTAGATCCCGTGCTGGCTTTGCCACTGCTGTTTTACAAGGGATCCTAACTACACCATAATCTCTTCTCATTTCCTCCTCCCCTAGTTTAGCTATGGTATTCTACCCATTTGTAAAGACTGCAGATGCATCCTTGAAGGACATAGTACAGTTTTGTACCTACCATAAATGTAGATGTCCGAGAGGAATGCATCTGCAGTCAGGATTACCCACCCTCCTTCCCCTCTGAGGTACTCCTAGGGTATTTGCCAATCTTCAGCTAGCTTGGGGGGGATCTATTATGGTGTATTTGTTTGTATATATGTACATACATGCTTATTTTGTGTGTTTGCTCTCTACTATTTGGAAACTTTGGCATTTATCCAAATTTAGCCATCCAAGAGGGCACCTGGCATCTGGGGCAAGAAACACTGAGGAAAATGGCATCGGCTGATGCCTTTATACCCGAATAACTGCCACAATGATGTCGGGCGAAGTGCGACACCAGCCGAAGCCAGACCCAGACTTTGGAATCCGGCCGACCGAAGGGCTGCCTGACGACAGGACAACCCATTTGTAAAGACTGCAGATGCATTCCTCTCGGACATCTACATTTATGGTAGGTACAAAACTGTACTTTCCTAATGGCGTACTGGTGTTCATACACCCTCTCTTTGAGCTTTTATCTATATAAAAAGCTAAACAGGATTTACACTTACAATTGTAATTCCAAAGGAATTATTTATTTGGCTATCTCCCATTAGTAACTTCTCTCTTATTTTTGATCAAATAATGGAGCCCAGTATCAATCAGTCTACAAAAAGAGCAGGCTTCACACTTAAACATACCCTTAATTCTTGGGGTATGAATAATGCTATTTTCCAGGAAATTCTTCAAATTCTGACCCCTCCTGAAAATTACTTTTGGGATGACTGGTAATTTATGCTGGACAGCATCGTCCGATGAAATCAAGTTCCAGTTCTTGCATAAAATATGATGTTGTGTAGTCCAGTCTCACCTCCATTTTTACATATGGGTTCGGAGCCGATCCTCTGTTCCGACTCGGCCGATTTACAAGCTCGAAGACTTCTGGTTGGCTAGTGGCTGAGCAGGTATCCCATACTGCATCAGTACAAACCCCAGATCTCGTTTGCTGCATCGACTAGTTTGGTTGTGCTTCTCTGGGCTCTGGCTAAGTGTCAACATTTTTCTATTTAAATTTTGTATTACAATTATTACTGTGTTGTAAGGTGATATTGTCCTAGGCAGTAGTGTTATTTGCCCTTTTTGGTGCATTCTTAGCTTAAACTTGTTAGTCTGGTATCCTGTGTGCCAGTTTAGAGTTCTTTGTAGGTGCTGTTGTGCTTTTTTCCTTATTAGTAATTTGTTAGTATGTGGCGGTTTTCCACTGCTAGTTAACAGGGGCTCTAAGTTATTTTGTTGTTTTTTTTCAAGACCGCTATTGGCAGCTTAGTTTCCTAATCTGGGACTGTATTTTTGGCGGGGATCCACTGGATGTTCTTTGTGTTTCACTGTTGCAGTCATTACACTTGGGTTATCCTGCTGGCAGGCTGCCCTCAGTCGGCTTGAATTCCAAAGTCTAGGTCCAGCATCGGTTGTTGTCGCCTCTTCCCTGACATCAGTGCGCCAGGGGTATAAAAGATGCAGCCGACACCATTTTCTTCAGTCTTTCTTGCCGCGCAGTGCCCGAAGCAGAAGCAGTTTGTAAGTGCTGGTCGGCCGACTCCTGAGATTTTCGTCTTCGAATTTCAGATCCGAAGTCAACTTAAAAAGCTAAGTACCCCATTGGGGAAAACTTTTTTCTTGCTCCAGACTGATGTCAGAAAAAGTTAATAATTGTATTTCTTGTGGGAAGCAAATACCTCATAAGGATTTTCATTCTTACTGTATTCCTTTCCTAGGCCCTGACCACGACGTTGCTTGTTGTCGGTTTTGTGCTAGATTTAACCAGCGCACTATAAAGCGTCGGTATGATTTTGCTTTTCACTATTTTGGCAGAAGATTTAATTACACGATGCCGTCCGATAGCCAACCGACTACCGCAATTCACAGGAAACGCAAAAATAAAGAAAAGGACAGGCATCCGAGGTCTAAAACCGACGACGAGGCTTCTACCAAGCCAGTCGCTGGTTCGCCGGCTCTGTGAGGCGCTTTCGCAGCCCCTGACGCCTGCTACTTTGGAACCCCAGGCCACTACAAACTCCCACGTGGAGTCGCCTAGGCTGCTGGAAGCTCAAGGTATTGGACCTTCAGAAACTATTCCCTCAGATGGGTCCGGAGCCGCTGAGCAGGCATCTGCTTCTGAGGGTGTTTTCAGACCTACTCAGTTGTATATTAAAGCGACCCCAGCAACAAAGGCAAAGACTAAAACATCTTTAAAGACAAAGAAACAAGTGCAAAAGCCTCATGGTCAGGCCTCCATGCTCAAACAGATGCTCAAAATGGCCGAAGACTTAATTACTCTGATCAGGGGTTTCCATCCCCCTCCTGATAAGAGGCCTAGGCAAGAGACAGAATATGAATCTTCAGATCAGGTTTCCATTTCTTCAGATTCCTCTTGTGATCAGGAATACTCTCTTCCTCCCTATGAGGATTCTGATGCTGAAGAATCTATCCCTTCAGCTTCTCCTCCTGAGGATTACTCTTTTGGGGAAACCTTGCATACCATGAGGGAACATTTCCACTGGGAGAGCCAAGATTATTCTGAATCTAAGAAAAGGCTCAGGGACTTCCTTTTACTCCCACAACATGGGCCCCTAGCTATTCCGCCTGTGTTAGACATTGTAGATGTATTTACAGAGTCCAGTATGACCCCTGATTCCTTACCTCTAGCTCCTGTTAAGCCAGACAGGTACTACAGGGTACCTGACTCTCATAAATTCCTTTTCAAAAACCCTGCTGCTGACCCAGAAACTATTTCTCAGTGTCCCAAAGGGGTCAAGGCATCCACTGCAAAAAACCCTACCCCCTCTGACAGGGATTCAAGGGCATTAGACAGATGGGGAAAAAAGATTTACACCTCTGCTACCTTGGCTATAAGGGCTTTAAATTGTCAGTTTCATATGCTCAAATATCAGCAATATATTATGTCACTGCTTAAACAGAAAATGTTGATAAATTCTGAAGGTGCAGAAAACAAAGAAATGCAGGATTTATTGCATGCAGCTGAGCAAGTTGGAAAGCATACTTTGCAATGTGGTTTTGATTCTTTGGAGGCCTCTTGCAGGGCCACTGTCGCAAGTTTGGTCATTAGGAGGCATGCTTGGTTAAAGGAACAACATTTACCGGATCATGTTAAAGCAAAATTATTAGATGCTCCTTTACAGCATGATACTTTGTTTGGTGTTAAAGAAAATGGAGGACAAAGCTAAATCTATGCAAACAGTCAAGGATTTCTTACAGGTACAGCCTCCAAGATTTGGCAGACACTGGCATACAAAAAATTGGTCCTTTCCAGTGTCAGGCCACAAAGGGGCAGATACAGACGCCCAAGAGGCAGATCCCAGCCCCAAGGTTCATACAGGTCTAAACAATGGGGTGCTTCTACCTCCAAAAGTGGAGAAGACAAATCACAGCCTTACAAGAAACAGTCTCAATGACTTCCCCCTGCCTGCGCCAAGCACTTGTCTTCTGGCAGCACCATTAGGGAACAAACTAGCACTTTTTTCTCAAAATTGGCACATCATAACCCAGGACAAATGGGTCTTAGACATAGTGTCACGGGGCTACAAGTTTCATTTTCATACCCTGCCAAGGGCAAACGGTTAGCCAGACCTGCCCAGAAAACCAATGGGCAGAGGCACAAAAACAAGTCTCATCCCTCATGGACATGAGGGCCATTCAACAAGTACCAGAACAAGAACAGGGACAAGGGTTTTATTCACGACTGTTCTTTGTACCCAGAAAAGACAAAGCCTGGAGACCAATACTGGACCTTTCTATTCTAAACACATATCTGGGCATACCAAAATTCAAAATGTTGACCTTACAGCAGCTTCTGCCCATGCTGGGCAAGAAGGCTTGGCTTGTGACTTTAGACCTCAAAGAGGCATACCTGCATGTCCCAATCAGACAAACATGCAGAAGATGCCTCAGATTCAAAGCAGGCTCAATGTACTACCAATTCTCTGCACTGCCCTTTGGCTTATCTACTGCGCCTAGGGTCTTCACAAAGTGCCTTGCATCAGTAATTCAAGCAGAGAACAAGGCCATTCTCCTACAGCATCTGGCGTTTGTAAATAAATTACTACCATGTCTAGGGTACACAGTCAACGAACAAAAATCAAAACTAGTACCCTCACAAGAGATGATATTCCTGGGTGCAAGCTTAAATACAACTGCCCAGATGGCTTATCTCACGCCAGACAAACAAAGGCAACTGACTACCTATTTCAAACTGTTGGCAACAAAGGCCCAGTTAACTGCAAGAAAAATTCTGCAGGCTTTGGGCTTCATGGCATCCTGCATTCTACTAATTCTATATGCAAGACTGCATATGAGGAAACTTCAGTGGTACCTAAAACGTGTTTGGACTCAACATTACCACAGCCTGGAAGCAATAATTACTCTCATTCCCTGTCTGCAACAGGAGTTTCGATGGTGGGCAAAGGTCTGTCACCAAAACAAGGGACAGCCATTCACCTTACCCCCAGCCAGGCAGACATTGACAACGGATGCATCAGATTACGCCTGGGGGGTGCACATGGCAGGAAGATGTATTCAAGGCACTTGGTCCACCAACCAAATGCATCTACATATCAATCAAAAAGAGATGCTAGCTGTTCAGAATGCCCTGACAGCCTTCAAGGACCTACTTCATCCGGGACAACTACTGATAAAGACAGACAATACCACAGTTATGTGGTACATAAACAAGCAGGGAGGCACTCATTCTTGCCCCCTCTGCAGACTAGCCATGACTTTGTGGGACACAGCATTGACTTACCAAGTACATCTGCAGGCACAGTTCCTGCCAGGAAAGATAAATACTCTGGCAGACGAACTAAGCAGAAACCTCATGGATCCCCACAAGTGGAAATTGGATCCACAAATCTTCAACATGATAACAAGGAAATGGGGATGCCCGGACATGGACCTATTTGCCTCTCCTCCCAACTGCCAACTAAAGAGATTCTGCACAAGGACTTATCATAGACAAGCATGGAAAGTGGATGCCCTATCTTTCAGCTGGAAAAACTTAACAGTATATGCCTTTCCTCCACTGCCTCTCCTCCCCAAGGTACTCCTAAAGGTCAGACAAGAGAAGCCAAAAATGATACTGATTGCCCCAGACTGGCCCCGCAAGTACTGGTATCCAATCCTAAGGAACTTGTCTTAATGCCCAGCCTGGACCTTACCTCAAATACCTCACCTACTGTCCTAACAAAACAATCAGTTCCTGCACAGCCAACTCAAGACCTTAAATCTGGCAGCATGGCGGATAATGTAGTCATACAAAACACACCTCTCACTAAAGCGGTGATGGATGTCATTTTGGAGACCAGGAGGCCTAATACTAGAAAATCCTATGCTGGAAAATGGAAGAGATTCTGTGCCTGGAACCAGGCACAAGGAATTGACACAGCAGTACCAAACATTCCTCAGATTTTGCAATACTTAACTGAGATGCTGGACAAAGGCCTACCCTTTTCATCAATTAAAATTCATGCCTCTGCCATTTTGGCTCATTACAACACAGAGCCACCAGTATTTTCTCATCCTTTGTTAAGGCAATACCTCAGAGGAGCCAAAAACTTAAGGCCTCCAAGGAGATCACCAATACCTGCATACCTGCATGGGACCTCAATTATGTTTTGGAAAAACTCACTCTGCCTCCGTTTGAGCCACCCCGCTACAGCTGATGTAAAGTTTTTATCTTGAAAAACAGCTCTGCTCCTAGCAATAACCTCTGCAAGAAGAGTCTGAGCTACAGGCACTCATGGCTGTGGAACCTTTTATCATTTTTTATCCAGACAGGGTTTCTCTGAGGACAAACCCAACATTTATGACTAAGGTAGTGTCCATTGCGGCCCTTAACCAAACTATCCATCTGCCTACTTTTTATCCAAACCCACAGAGTAAGGGAGAAAGAATTCTGCATTCTTTGGACGTACACAGACAGCTACGCTTCTATTTGAACAGAACCAAAGCTTTCAGAAAGACAGAACCACTACTGGTGGCATATGCTGCAGGATCACAAGGAAAGGCTATTACAAAGCAGACTATTTCAAAGTGGATAGGCCACTGCATTTGTTTCTGCTATTCACAACATGGCAAGCCAGTGCCTAAGGGCATCAGGCCACATTCAACCAGAGCTGCAGCCACTTCAGCAGCCTTCCTCGGGGGAGTACCAGCCAAATACATTTTAGAGGCTGCTACCTGGAGTTCAGTGCACACCTTTACAAAGCACTATCTTTTACAACTCTACTCTAAATCCGGGGCAGGCTTTGCCATTGCAGTCCTGCAGGGCCTCATAGCCGCTCCTAATGCGATTTAGCTCCAGCCTCCCAAACATAGCTTTGGGATTCAACCCAAGTGTAATGACTGCAACAGTGAAACATGACGAACATAATACAGTTGTGTACACTTACCATAAATGCAGATGTTAGAGTGCATTCACTGTTGCAGTCCAGGTTACCCACCCTCCATCCCCCATCTCTTTGCTGGAACTTATCTACACTTCTCTAATCTATACAACCTATGTGGTGTATTTGCTTGTAGATGAAGGTATTATATTTTTTGGTGCATGCATGTTTTACTGGCTTATTTTTAGCCTACCCTTTGGGGGGACCTGACATCTGGGGCAAGAAAAACTGAAGAAAATGGCGTCAGCTGCATCTTTTATACCCCTGGCGTACTGACGTCAGGGAAGAGGTGACAGCAACCGACGCCGGACCTAGACTTTGTAATGCAGGCCGATTGAGGGTAGCCTGCCAGCAGGATAACCCAAGTGTAATGACTGCAACAGTGAATACACTCTAACATCTACATTTATGGTAAGTGTACACAACTGTACTTTATTTGCTAAGGGTTGGAGTTACTCCCTTAGTACGTTAGTTATTTTCTTCAAATTATTACCACATAGAGTTCTCTACAGTTTTCTATGTGTGTGCATTTCTGGTCTGTTTAAATTAGAAGACCTAGTTTTCTGTTCCATCGGGATAGGCCCGTTTAAGTTAGAGGACCTAGTCCTCGTGGTACTTCCTTCTGTAGGGCTAGGCCCATTTTAGTTAAGGACCTAGTCCTCTCCCCTCCTTCTTCTTCTTACTTTCGTGTGTGTGTGTGTGTGTGTGTGTGTGTGTGTGTGTGTGTGTGTGTGTGTGTGTGTGTATGAAATGTCTAAAGAGAGTAAGGAGCACAAACCTTCGGGTTTTAAGAAGTGCATAAAATGCTCCCAAAAGATGTCTTTAACGGATGGCCACAGTAGCTGTGTCTACTGCTTAGGGGCCATCCACCTGCAGGAATCGTGCTTGTTTTGCCATGCTTTATCTCCTAGGGTGTTACAGGAGAGAAAGAACAAGCTTATACTCAAGGGTCTACTAAAACCATCTTTTGAGGAAGTTCTATCCAGTTCTTCGGCTTCCTCCAAGTCTGGCAAATCTAAATCTTCAAAAAGGCCTTCTTCGGCGCCGGCTGGTGTCTCGGAGCGGTTTTCTAAACAGTCAAAATCTACCTCTTCGACTCCACTGCCTTCGGAGCCAAAGGAGAGCACCATTGTGGTGTCCGTCAGTTCCAAGTGTTTCGGAGCTGACCTCTGAACAGATTGAATCAGCAATTGAATCTGCTACTCTGAGCCGGTCTGTGGATTCCCTACCAGTTTCCGTGTTACTAAAGTCTCCAGTGCCCCCTAGATCAAGATCCCCTACTATGTCTTCCAGATCTTCCAGGATCCTTTCAGAAGAAGATGTGGAGAGGGTAGTGTTGAGACTCCTGAAGTCGTAAGCCTTACCAAAATTATTGGGTCGGAGCCACTCGATCCAGCTTTGCCCTTGTCTGCTATTCCTCCTCCGAGCCATGTTGGCCCTTCGGAGCCTGAATGCATAGTACCACTGGAGGTACTATCGGTTCCAGCTCCCTTTGTTGCTGCTTTTGAGACGGGTTCGGCTCCAACATGCTTTGTGCTGTCCGTCATGTCCAGGGGCCAAAGCTCTCCTGTCGACGCCGACAGGGAGGGTTGGAATCGATCTTCGGTTCCGAGCCTTCCTCTCGGTGCATCGGCCAGGGTGAGCTTGGACCCTGCATCTATCTCTGAGCCGACTGCTCTGGCTCCGACATCAACCTTTGTCTCTTCAGAGCGGGGGAGGTCTTCGGAGACGGAGAGGTCGACATTTGAGATGATGAGGAGCGTGCTGTTTCATTCTCCAGCCCCCTACCAGTGGTGCCAGCACTCTTCCCCTGAGAGCACCCACTTCGGTCTCAGCCCCTACTTTCTCCAGAGACAGCAGAGACAGTCTGCCGAGGCTTCCCCGGAATGTCCTTTCGAGGAGCCTCCCCGGAAGAGGCTATGAAAGAGGAAGCATGTTGACTCCCAGGATGAGTCCTTGACATCGGGCACTGACCTGGAGGAGTCGGAAGGGTCCCCCAAGTCGTCCTCTGAAGAGGTCTCCTTCCTGGACATCTTGGAGATTCTTAAGCAGAGGTGCGACTGGCCCACTGTCAACCCTTCTGATGAGGAGTCAGTGTACCTGAAGGCTTTCGGGTCTCAACCTTCTGTCTCTTGGGTGTCCACCTTTTGACGACCTGATGGATCTAGTTAGTCGAAAGTTGTGGGATACTCCTGATGCCGTGGAACCAGTCCCCAGGAGACCTAATAAGTTTCTGTCTGCCCCTCCTGGTAAAGAGGTTTTATCTAAGGGCGTTCCCGTAGATGCCATGGTGGTGGCGGCTGCTACAAAGAAGGAGCTGGCAGAGACTTCTTCCTCTGTTCATCCGTCAAATAAGGATTCTCGACAGATGGACAGATTTGGGAAGCGTATCTTTAATTCAGCGGCATTTACCCTTCGATTGTTGAACTAACTCACTTCACGAGATTACAGAGGGATGTCCTCAAGGAGTTAGGAAATTCTATACAAGGTGCATGTACTGAGGGAGTCCCTGACAAGATCTCTGCTCAGTTGTCCACCTTAAATTCTATAGTTAACTCCTCCATGTGGCTTATCTCCTATGCGGCTGATGGGGCAAGTAGAGCAGCAGGTTCAGGAGTGGCCCTGAGGTGTCACTCCTGGATGTGCTTGTGTAATTTTGCGGAACCGTTCAAGTCTATTTTCACCAACGTCCCATTTGATGGTTCCTCATTGTTTGGTTCTAAGGTGAAGGACACACTCACTCGGTGTGAGCAAGAAGGAAAGAGTCTTTCTGCCATGGGAGTACGTTTTACTGTTTGTTCCCTCTCGACCATACCCCAAAGGTCAAAGGGGCGGTAAAATGTGGTTCAAAAAGTCCCAGAGAGTCTTTTTGGACACGCAGGGTAAACCCTCCTTCAGAGGCAGAAGAGGAGGCTGAAATGGGAGATGTCGCCGTAGAGGCAGGGGCAGTCCGCAATACCAGCAAGGCCGTGATTCCTTTCGGGGACGGCCTTATCAGTGCTCCTGATGTGAGACCCGACTGCATTTCTCTGGGGCCGGTCGGGGGTCGCATTTCTTTGTATCCAGAAGCCTGGCTAAATATCACTCAAGACAAGTGGGTACAAAGAGTTGTTACCAGAGGCTATATCATACCCTTTTCCCTTCCACCATTTGTTCCCAAGAAGATCCCAGATGTACCACCCAATCACAGGGATCAGGCAACTGTGGAGATCAACAAGTTGCTTTTAAAAAGAGTCATCCAGTCCGTCCCAGCAGACCAGATAATGCAGGTTCTTTTTAGTACCAAAATGAACCAGAGATTGGAGGCCAATATTGGACCTCAGCAGGTTAAACGAATCCGTGAAGAAGGACAAGTTTCGAATGGTAACTCTGCAGTCGATACTCCTATTGTTAGGGAAAGACTATTGGATGTGCTCTCTAGATCTCCAAGATGCCTACTACCATATAAAAATGAACAAGGCGTCCAGAAGCCATCTATGCTTCTGGCTGGGAGCCAGTCATTATCAGTTTCGTACTCTGCCCTTTGGTCTCACCACAGCCCCCAGGGGTGTTCACCAAATGCATGGCAGTAGTGACAGCTTACCTGAGATGTCAAGGATTCCAGGTGTTTCTGTATTTGGACGACTGGCTCCTGACCGCCCCCACCAGGCATCTACTCCTCCAAAACAGAGACGCCACTATTCAACTTTGTGCTCAGTTAGGAATCTCCATAAATTGGGAAAAATCTGCATTACTGCCCTCTCAATCTGTGATTTTTGTAGGCACAGAGGTAGACAGTGAACATGACAGCTCGTCTCCCCGCCGACAAGGCACAAAATGTAATCTCTCAAATTCAACGTCTTCTCCCGTTGCGGAAGGTCAAAGCGAAGTGGGTTCTTCAGCTCCTCGGGACTATGGCTTCAACCATTCTATTAGTACTATTAGCCAGGTTGCACATGAGAATTCTCCAGTGGCTTTGGTCTTCCCACTGGTGATTCCAATATTTCCCACAGTGTCATCCTAGCCCGCTGACGGATTCATGCAAGAAGGACCTTCTTTGGTGGATAGCCCCCAACCAGTTGATCATGGGCGCCCCCTTTGCTCCTGCCCAACCCATTGCCATTGTGACCACAGATGCCTCCCAGATCGGGTGGGGGGGGGGGCATTATCTCGGTAGGACTGTCCAAGGCACATGGCAAGAACACAAGGCTCACCTGCATATCAGTGTTCTGGAGATGAGGGCAGTGCTCCTGGCATTGCAAGCACTTCAAGACCCTCTTCCTCTCGGGACTATTGCGATACAATCAGACTGCATGTCGGTAGTTTGGTATATCAACAAATAGGGCGGTACCAGATCTTACCCACTCTGTTGAGAGGCCATGCGAGTTTGGGAATGGGCGATTTCTTCCCAGCACTTTCTGGTTGCAACGCACATTCCAGGGATGACCAACCTGATAGCCGACGAGCTCAGCCGGGTGATCCTACTGCCTCACGAGTGGGCTCTGAAACAGCAGAACAAATTTTCCGCAAATGGGGGACAGCCTTGCTGTGACCACTTTGCCAGCCCAGTCAGTACCAAATGCAGCAGATATTTTTCCCTCATTTCCCCCTCCGGGGAAGACACCCAGAGACGCTCTGGCTCATGATTGGCCCATGGGACTTCCGTATGCTTTTCCTCCATTTCCTCTCATTTCCAAAGTGATTCAGAAAGCCAGTCGGCTGGGAAGCAAGTTGATCCTCATTGCTCCTTACTGGCCTCGTCTGGTCTGGTTCCCCTTTCTCGAGCCTCTTCTCCTGGACGATCCTTGGATCCTGGACCCAGCTCCAGATCTGTTGAGAAACATGTCAGGTTCGCTACATCCCTCAATCCAAACACTCAAGTTGACAGCATGGCTGCTCCAGTTCCATCCCTAGTCAGGCTTCATGATGTATCATACTCAGTGTCACATATTCTTATGTCATCCCATAAACCTTCAACTAGGAGGCTGTATGGCAGTAAATGGAAAAGATTTTCTATTTGGGCACAGAAAATGAATGTAGATCCCTACACTGCTGCTATCCGTGTGATTTTGGAATTTCTCTCTGAGTTTTTTCAACAAGGAGCTGTCGCCGTCACTATCGTAGTCCAATTGGCAATTTCTCAATTTCACTTAGGGTTTCCAGATAACAATTTAATGCCTCATAAGCTATGCAAGACCTTTTTGAAAGGAATCACTCTTTTGACCACCACTGCAAGAACCTGTGGCTTCTTGGGATTTACATTTTGTGTTGTCCAAACTGACATCTTCCCCATTTGAACCTTCCCACTCATCTTCATTGAAATTTTTGTCTTGGAAGACTTTGTTTTTTGGTAGCTATCACGACGGCTAGACTGGTTTCGGAGCTACAAGCCTGGTCTGTTAAGCCACCTTATTTGATCTTTCACAAAGACAGGGTGTCACTGTGTACCAATCCTTCCTTTGTTCCCAAAGTTTATTCCCCTGCTATCTTAAATCAATCCATAGAACTCCCAGTTTTCTTCCCTGATTACTGTAATGCAGCTGAATACCGTTTTCATCAGCTGGACGTTCATAGACAACTAGGTTTTTATTTACAGCGGACCAAGGAATTCAGGAAATCAGATCAACTATTCATTTCCTTTTCTGACTCCAGATTGGGCTTACCAGTTTCTAAAGTTACACTATTTAACTGGATTTCCAGTTGCATAGCCTTTATCTACAGTTTGGAGGGCAGACCTTTACCCCGCAGGATCAAGGCTCATTCTACCAGGCCGCTGTCTACCTCTGCAGCCTTTCAAGCCAGGGTCCCACTTGATAATATTTGTGCAGCAGTTACGTGGGCTACCCCTCACACTTTTATTACACATTACAAATTGGATTTAGCTTCTAGGGGTAGAGCATCCTTTGGCTCCACGGTGCTTAGGAGTATTTTCCAGTGAGTCACCCAAGAATAAGGCGCTAGGGATGCTGTCCCATATGTAAAAATGAAGGTGAGATTGGACTACACAACATAAAGAAGTTATGTACTCACCATAATGTTCCATGTTGGTAGTCCATCTCACCCTTCATTTTTACCAGCCCGCCCTCCTGCCCCCATCCTGGAAGATCTGGAGATAATAATAATAATTTGGTTATCTTTGGTTAGAGACCCTTTAGTATTGGTTTGTCTGTTATGGTTTTTTTTCTTCTAGTGAGCAGCAGACAAGATCTGGGGTTTGTACTGGTGCACTATGGGATACCTGCTTAGCCACCAGCCAACCAGAAGTCTTCGAGCTTGTAAATCGGCTGAATCGGAGCCGAGGATTGGCTCCGAACCCATATGTAAAAATAAAGGGTGAGATGGACTACCAACATGGAATGTTATGGTGAGTACATAACTTCTTTTTTTAATAAATTAGCATCCTTATTAAATGAGGTAATAAAAGTTAAAGAAAAATCTATTGGAGAATCCATTCTAAGGTCAGCTATCTCCGGTATAACCCTCGTGGGATCAATAACATCCAATTCTGAACCAATTTAAATGGGTCGGAAATGTCCAAAATTTCTTTTAGTTGTCACTTCCATAATTAAGTTGTCTACCAGAGTGTCAGGGTAGCCACGTTTCAGGAAAAGATTTCTCAAAAAATTACATTCATCTGCAAAATCTGTGTAGTTTGACACTATTCTGGCTGCTCTGACTAGCTGTCCTTTGACAACAGATTTTTTCTGATGCATGGGGTGGGAACTAGTAAAATGAAGGAAGGAGTTGGAATACGTAAATGTAAATGGTTGCCACATATTTCCGTCTAATCCTATCCTTACATAACCAAATGTCTAAATATGATATTTTATCCTTGAAGGCTTTTGGTGAGCCGAGGCGCTAGAGAATAGAAGAAGAAAATAAAACGTTATTTTCACTGGCTGTTGTTTCTTTTGGTGATATTCCAGTTCGTTTACCGTTGGTGCTACAGTTTGGTGTTGCAAGTGATGATATTTTATCTGTCTGAAATTACTAGTGAATTTCAAAAATTCTGTAGTATTATTCATATAACATACTAATTCTTGAAATAAATCACATCCACTGTTAATGATGACAATATCATCCAAATAACTTTTTTTATATTATAAGTCATCTGATCTGTTTTTCTTAATCAGCTGACTATCATGTGACTGCTGTGGGTGTTATATATTATTGATGTTTTTTACCATGTAGTTTTGTAAGGATAGGATTAGACACCAAAAATTTCAGGCCTCAAGATTTCTTAACATCCCTTAAGCTCTGCAACTGGAAACCCCTCAAAGCTTTATCCCTGGACAGTGCAGTTGACTACTTTAACACCACATTTTTAAATAACATGACACCTATCAGGACAATAAGAGCAAAATCTAATTACTCTCCTTGGCTCACTAAATGGACAGAATCACTCCTAAAAGGAAGGGATAAAGCATGGCACGAATGGACCCACAAAAAATCAATAGTTACTCACCAGAAGTATCTCCAGCTAAGAAATAAAACCAAAACCCAAATAAGAGTTGATAAGAAGAATTACTATACTAGCTTACAAGCTAAATAATCTTCCAAAATTCTGGACCACTTTAAAATACTACGACCAGGTCAAACTAAGACCCCTCAACCAACAGCAAGTAATCCCCTAGAATGTATTGCTGCCCAGTTTAATAAATACTTCATTAACTCCATCAAAATCCTTACTAACCAAAACTTCCCATCACTGCCCATCAACCTAACCTCTCTACTAGATGATAACACATTCTCCTTAAAACCAGTCCCAACCCACAACATACATAAATACTTGCTGAGGCTAAAACCCACAACCCTGGCAGCTGACAGCCTACCCTCAACATACTTAAAAATAGCAGCTGAAGCCATCTCCTATCCAGTTTCCCTAGTAATTAACCGTTCCGTATCCGAGCAATGCATCACCACTCTCTGGAAAATTGCTCACATCATACCCCTACACAAAGGAGGTCCCTCCACTGACTTCTGTAACTATCGGCCCATAGCAATCTGTCCCCTCTATCAAAAATCCTTGAAAGGTGTGTTCACACCCAAATACTTAATCATCTCCTAGACAATAAATTACTTACAAATACTCAGCATGGCTTTCACCCCTACCATAGTACTACCACAGCTTCACTAACACCATCAGTCAACTTAGAAGTAAAGGTGAGCTAATATCAGCAATCATTTTAGACTTATCAAAAGCCTTCAGTACAGTGTCTCATAACAAACTGCTGACTGCTTTGTCCAAACTGAACCTAAGCTACTCCACTCTAGCCTGGTTTCAGAGCTACCTCATAGATCGGCAACAAGCGGTACAGTGGAACAAAGCTCTTTCTCCCTTACTACCAGTGACTATGGTCGTGCCTCAAGGCTCTATTCTCGGCCCCCCTCCTTTTTAACTTGTTTATAAATAATCTCCATAATGCTACAACTCTAGCCACCCTTATACAGTATGCAGACGACTTCACTGTCATATGTTCTGCCCCAACTCTACCTGAACTACAGAACTTAACCCAAACATCCTTCAATGTATTGAATCATGGTTGGCAGATGCCCAATTACTCTTGAACCCAAATACAACTAAACTCATGCTCTTCCACTCCACTAAATTCAAAACCCAATCCACTTACTTCAACATCACATCCAGTAGTAAGACTTTGATTGAACCAGTACCATCCACCCAACTTCTCGGTGGTGTTATTGATAAAATCTGAAGTTCGACTTGCACATTGGCCAAACTGTAAAAAAAAGTACACAAGAAAATAGGTACCTTATACAGATGCAAAAACTACCTAAACACAAACTCCAGAATAACCACAGCCAGAACTCCTCTTCTGTCAACTTTACTATATGCTTCACCCATCCTTACCAACCTCTCCAAATCAGACCTAAGCAAGCTAGATGCCTGCTGTAATAAGATAGCTAAATTTGCCACTAGCTGTCCTCCTAGAACCCATCATTGTAAGGCCCTAAGACAACTATCTTGGTTAGAACTACCCCACCAATCCATTCTCACACAACTCTCTACCGCCCACCAAATGTACTATAAACCTGATAAAACACCAGATCTACAAGGCCTCCTCAATCCCCATATAAGTACCCCTCCACTAAGATCCAGTAATAAAGCTCTAATTGAAGTAACCAGGAGTAAAAATAGCTCAGGTGACTCTCTCTACTCCTGCTACATTGCTAAACTGTGGAATGCCATACCACTTGAAATTAGAACCATAACTAGCTTAAAAAATTTCAAGCATCACATTAAAGCCCACCTCACCAATTCCTAGACTTGTACATGTACTGGGCATGGGTAACCCAAACCATGGAACTAGCTGATTTTAAAAGTTTAATTGCATATGTAATGATCATTGAATGTAAATCATATGACTACCTTATGTTGTTTTTTTTTTTTCCTTCTCACTGTTATGTGTCAGATCTTAAGTCTTCAGTTTGCTATGCTACCTGTAGATAAGACTAAGTATTATAATTGGACTCTTATTGTATACAATGTCACTACTTGCTACTACTGTAAGAACTGTCGTCTAGAAGCATTGTTATACAAGATTGTTGGTCTTGTCTCCCCCTTGACCAATTCATTCTTTTCTAGACTTTTTACCATTGTGAATGTCTGTTACTATTTATTTCTTTATTGTATTATACCATTTTCTTTCTACTAACAAATTAGTTTACTAACAATGGAGCTTTTCTCCCCGGGCCTCTGCTGAAAAAGGGTTTTATACCTAGTCAGACTCTCCAGGTAAACAAATGTAAAATAAAAAATAAATAAATAGTCTGATGAAGTAGTGACATCTGTACCTACGAAAGCACCTACTGGAATTAAAGTTTTTAGTACCGCATACCTTGCCATTTCTGTTTTGTTTTTAGTAGTGTATTTTTATTTCTTAGTATCAGAAAAAATGGAAGGGGTAAACTTTTATTACTTTTATGAAAGCACAAACAAGCAAATGGACTGATGCTCCACATAAGCATTTGATAATAGAAGCAGCACATTGAGTGTATGCTCATAACCTGTCCATGAAAAAGCAGGCAAGACCTATATTACTAAAGATGCAATCATACCAGCAGAAAGAGTTGATCCCAACAAAACCTGGAAACAACAGTTTGTTTGAGGAAAGCTGTTATTCATGCTACACTAGGCAGAAGAAAAGCAAATTTATCTCAGTAAGGGAATGTTGAGAGGCAGGAGTGAGATTTAAGTTGCTGTGTCCAGTTGTCTATAGAATATATTTTTTTCTGGAAGATCAAATGCCTTTGTGTTGCAGAACAGGTTAAGGAGGAAGCAAATAAAAAGGTTTATCCAACAAAAAGTGAGCCAGCAATCAGAAGGGGACCATGTTTCTTGCTCATGGAGAGACTTTATTTAGAAGAAAATGCTTGAGAGATTAAAAAAAAAAAAAAGAGGCGAATAGAAGAATCGGAAGTACCTTGGACTTGAATCATGCATGGCATTGGCACAAGCCCTTCCCTTCCACTACCAAGTGTTCAGAATCTTGCTTGTAACAGCGGGCTAATCTATAGGAGGCAGTGCCCTGATGGAGAACCGAGCTCTGTAACTAGCTTTTGGAATAGGTGAGCTGACAGAAGCTGCTCACTCCCATTCTTTCCTCAACCTGGCACCCGCAGTGCCCAAGCCACTAATGGCTATAGAGGCATCACAATACATAGGTCTATCCTCCAGATTGATTAGATTGCCTCTATAGTTCCTAGTTACTGGACCAATCTGTACTTTTTCACTGTTGCATATAAGTTTATAAAAGAGATTGAGTGCTTACTCACCCCTAATAACACTATAGAAACAACTGCACTGTTTCTAATCAGCCATGTGTTTAGTCATTGTGGGTTACCCATGAAGGTACAATCTGACAGGGGACTGGATTTCACTAGTGCGGTGGTAGAAAATGTATGGAATATTCTGGGTGTGCAGAAAAGTGTTTCACATCGCCAATAATCTTTTGGTCAGCTGAAGCAAGCAAACCAAACAATAATTTGTATACTAGAAAGGTACCTCAAGTCCTCAGGAAATGACTGGGATGTTAAATTACTGCAAGTATTTGACCATTCTTGCCACTTCCAATGAATCCACTTGTGCCCATCCCTATGACATGATGACTAGAAGAAGAATGGTGCTGCCTTTGTATCTTCTGTACCTACAAAGGATGCAAGTCTGACCCATGCCACCACTGCCCAAGATTATGAGATCCATCGAAGAGAACACTTAAAAGAAACCGTTGCCTTTGTCCAGAGCAATTTAGAGAAGTGTGTGTAGACTATGAAAGAAAGGCCAGCTTCCTGGTGTACCAAATAGGCAACAAGGTATTCTGTTTTAACTGTTGCAGAGAAAAGTTATAATTAAGAAATTCTTAGCAAATTGGGAAGGACTATTCTTGGGCTACTGGTAGCATTTTATTCATCACTGTTAAATAAAAATGGAGAGAGAACACTGGTAAAGCTTCCTGGGTTCATTTTAATCAGTTGTGGCCTTAATGTGAGCACACAAGGGTCATAGAAGGTGAACCGACAGTTTTGGAAAATATAAAAGTAGACCATGAACAACTGTTTAATGACAGTGTAGTTTCTAGCTGCTATGTGCCTAAAAGTATAAATAACAGTAACTTTCCTTTTCTGGTATTGAATGCAGATGCACCTACATTCAATATGGAATGTAGGCAGTGAAGAAGCCTTTCTAAAGAAAAATATTGATAGCCATTATTGCATAATAATTATACCGTTGTGTATTCATTATGTTTATTAGTTTTCCATATATTTATTGCAATGCATTAACCTTGTTAATTTTCTGATATTGTATGTTCAATTTCCAAATGAAAGACATAATCACTGTTTAGTTAGTATGAATGCAGTGAGTGCAGGTTTTCGTTTAATTCAAAAGATTTCCCTAGAAAGAGTACATGGTCCTCTTGGCTGTCTCTCCAGGTGTTTGCTTACTTTTCCACTTACAAAGAATCTTCTTCTTCTTTTGGCTTTTTCCGGTTAGGGGTCGCCACGGCAGATCACCAGTCCGCTCATGATTGGCAGTGGAGTTTTTACGGTGTCGAGTTGCCAGCTCGGTGCCCAACCTTCCACATTCCACTTACAAAGAATACAGATCAAAAAAAATCACAGAATAGAGATCAGCTAAGAAGACATTGCAAGTTTGCAAATGTTATTTCTAGCCCTGTGTGTGTTGACCCAAGGGCCAAGAGATAAAAAGTTTAGAACTCTGCATGTTTATGACATATATTAATGCACGCTAATTTTTCTTGTAGAATAACTATCGAGCATGATGCTTGAAAGGTAATAATTTGTAAATACAAGTATTAATGCATAAAAGTGTTAAAAATGTGAAGTACTTGTTAGTAGTACTGTGATTTTTGAAGAACTTGGAAAAGATACTCTCCCTAGAAAATTGCAGTTTTCTGATGTTGTAACTGATGAAGAACTTTCCAGTGTTACTGTCTGGTTAATTTAATTATGTAGATCTGCTTAATAGCATAATTAACTGGTTTACTTGCTTTGGAACAGGCTCCCCATCCATGTGAAGTAGAGTCTATCCCTAACCCTATTTAAGCCTAACTTTGACAAATGGATGGGAAATCAGAAATTCACTCCAGGTCTGACCCCCATGTCTCTGATAGTTTGGGCATTATTGTCTGCCTCTGACTAACCTATCCCCCCAGATAACCTCTAGAAGCTTCCTAATAAACCCCAATAATACATAGGGACGCATTTGGGTTGGATTGCATGGTTAGGCTTATAAAGTCCCTAGTGATGGTGGTTAGTCTGCTATATAATTATGAACCTATATATGCTAAACAGTGTGTTCCAAGTTATTATGCACATCAATAAAATGGATATTGCTTCATTAACTGCATGGTATCTTCAGTAAACTTAAAATCCTCACTGGAGGAAATGGAAGAAATGATCAAAGGAAGTAAAAGATGGTTGGTCATAATAACACTTAATCAGTTTAGCAGACCCTTGTAAAACTTTAAGTAACCCTGAAGCCAGCATGAGTCTTGGACCAAAGGTAGGAAGATCAACCCATAGCCAAGTAAACTGGGCAGGGATACAGAAAGAAATTAAACATTTAAGTTTGGTACATAGTGTGTACCTGAGGTAGTGTTGTGCAGTTTGCCAGGCAAAAGTGTTTTATTAGATAATCTTAAAAACTGCATTGGGGGAATGTTTGTGTCTGCTGCTATTTTAAACCTTACTTTCTTCAGTGGCCTCATAGTGCTTCAAGGGGTTATGATCTCTTTAGTTAACTGAAATATGATAATTTTAAGTTAATTACTGAGCTTGAGTCCAAATTGCAAAGTAATTTTTGCCCGTTAATTGATGTAATTTGTCATTTTGGAGATTGTTGTCAGATTTGCAAAAAAAGTGAAGAAGATAGTGCACTGAGACCTTGAAAGAAATTCAAGGTCACTTTGCTGATATAGTGCCATCTCTTGGTGGTGATGGCAAATGTCAACAAGCAACAAAACTCTGGAACTATGAAATAGATGGGGCTATGGAAGCAGCAAGGCAACAAATGAAGGTGGTTATTTGGGCTCCAGAATTGCTATGTGAAGCAACTCTTATCCTCTGTTGATGCTTAAAGTGAGTTTTTCAAGTAACACTATATTTATGTTGCCATTAGAGCACTAACTGACTAATGTGAAGAGTAAGACTATGGAATTAAGCAGAAAAAAATGTTTATATTGAGTAACTCTTTTAACACTTTGGAGGGTGAGGCAAGGAGATGCAGGCTGAAACTGAGTGGTTTAGTTGGGAGAGAGGAAGTTTTTTGACTGTTTTGAACTTGAGAAAAACAAAATGATGCGAGGGATTGAGTTCTTTAAGAGTTTCCTAGGAAAAGCAAAAGCATAATGGCTACCGTCATTGCCTTTAGCAGATGGTGTATGGTCATCTGAGAGTGGTTTATTGTGGTCTGTGATGTGATACAAGTAGGAATGGGGCAGCACCGTCACCAGCATTATCTTCTCTCAGCAAGGGTTTCTGTGGTTCAGTTCTTGGCTTTGGCGCTTTATGTGCATTTTGCATATCCACTATGTTTACATGGGTTTTCTCCTGGTTTTCTCATTTCCTTACACAAAGGCATGGAGTAGATGAATTGGCGACTCTAAATTGCCCCTAAGTTAATATGCATATTATGCCTGTGGTATGGAAGAAAAGCCTGGTTATCTATTTGCCAGGAAATCTCTCTGGCTGGTGGTAGCTGTTCATAGGGTCATTTTAGTAGTCACATTGTGTGAATGGATGAAAAGGAGTAGGTCTTATTGCACTTGTGGAGATGAGGGAAGCAGATCATGTTGGAGGGGTAGACAAGTAATGGTGTATCATGAGTTTTCAATGACTACCTTGCAGCAGTAGGTGCAGTTTGTATAGTACTTATAAAGGAGTGTCAGTAACCTAGAATTTGGCACACGTTGTCCTAACCAGTGGTTCTTAAGGCGTTTTTCTCTATGGGGATCCAAGCATTCATTTCATTGGTGATGTTTTGTAGTACTTTTTTTTCTTACATTGTACTATGTGAGTGAGTAATCTTTGGTGGAGGATTCAGGAAAAGGTAATGAATACCAAAAACAGTTGAGCTGAAGGAGGAGTGGGAACAAGAGGAGGAAGAGAGTGGCCATTCTGGGGTTGCATGTTCTTTATGGAGTTGGAATCATAATGGGAAAATAAATTTCATCTGCTATATGAAGGGACCTGCAGTGTGAAGTTCTGTCAGTATTCCCAAAGAAAGGAATTAAAAACAAAAAGTGTTTTTATAACATTTGTTTTTAGATGGCTGCTGGAAAGGGGGGAGCCTATTATGATGCATTAGTTTTAACATGGAATCCAGTGTTTGGCATAACTAGAATTCTTACTTGGTTGAATCTGTGCAGATGTTTTGCTGTATGAATTGAATATGCAAAGTAAGTATGGATGATTGTGCTTCTTCTGACCTCATTTGTATATTTACATAACCCAAAGTCTAAAAGAGATTGTCTTGAGTAAATCAATGTTGGTGATTGATAAACAACTATGTGAATATGCTGACAGGACTGCAGTGGACTTGAGACAGTTAATTTTGTGCAAAACACCTAAGAATGTTTCAAAGTTTCAAATACGTTTAGCTTGTAAGCATGGAATTGAAAGATGTTCATGCTACTGATTATAGGTAATTTAGAATTATATTAGCATTATACATTATATGTATATTACAAAAATCGCTTTGGTGTTCACTCGTGTGTGATGCCAGTTGTGAAAAGATACATTGTGCAGGTTGACGTGAACAGAGCCCTAGAGCTATCTTTGAACACAGTTAACTTAAAAGATGTCTGCACACTGAGTAACATGCTGATTAGAACTCTCCCAGTGTAGAAACAAAAAAAATGTTAAAAAAAATGTTGGACAAAATTCAGTTACACTATATTAATTGCAGTGCCTGGATGCAATGAAGAAATGTGGATACATTAAAAAATAACATCAGAAAAGAAAAAGGCCTGCAGCTGTTCAGCAAAAAGCAGTTAAAGTCTGAGTTTCAGTACAGGAGATAGATTCCTGTAGTTTCAAGAAAGAAGCAAATCAAATGTACTTAGACAACCTATTTAATCTGAGTAGGGTGACAATATGAGTGTGAATATATCCGAGTATATTTAAAGCATTTGCAAAGAATACATATGCTGTTTATACATACTGCATTCACTTACTGCATGCATGGATATTTTTCTTGGTAAAAGTATGCCCCTTTTAGACTGTATCGATATTTTTAAAGGGATCAGCTTAATTAAGGTGTGTTAGTAATTAAAGGGAAAACTCTGCCCTGGAACTTGTGTTTTTTCATTGTATCCATGTATTCTGAGTTATTTTAATGGAGCAAAATCAGTGTGCTTACTATATTTTATTTTCCCAAAAATGGATACCTTGTGGCATGCTCCTCTCTTAGAGTTTAGTTCAATCTTTAGGCCGCTTTCCTTCTATAATAGTATGATTTCTACCTGCTTGTACGTCGTGAAGCTTTTCTTTCTTTGCATTGGATTCAAAGGAAGGGAAAGCCCACCCACTTTTTTAAACTTAAATTCTCACATACTTTCACAAAGGAATTTGTCTTCACCTACATGACACAGCACAGAGACAGGGAAATATTTAGTTCTGCCTGTCAGGTACTGACCAGCTGATGTTAGCAGCTGCTATTAAAAAAAAAAAAAAAAAAAATGCTGTGAAACTGTTTCCACTACCTTTATTGCAAAGACGTGAAAACGTGGTACCAGTGTACCTAGTTGATAAGGTTACCACATGTTTCTCTCTCTCTGCAGAACAGTCCTGATTTAGACAGTTCTGTCCTGCATTTGTGTGGGTGGGAGTTGGCATCAAAATTTTACAAGAAAATGTTTTTTTCTTTAAATGTCACAGAAAAAATGTTTTAATATCCTATGCAGTGTCAGTTATTTATTTATGCTGTTTTATGTTACAGTATTTACTTGGGTAAAAACATGCACAAATAACCGAGAGAACTGTAGAAGATATTACTTAAATGCAATAGAAACTTCTATAAACTAATAAAAAAATAAAAAAATGGACCAAACAAAACCACAGTGGTTGCTTAAGCTTACGTTCCTGTTTAATGTATCGGAACTTCTTCAGAATGAGTCAAATTACAAGGGACCAGATTAAAATACTGTAGAATAGAATCATAAATATTACATAGCTTGAAATAGCCAATCTATAACAGTAAACTAATTAGTGATTCAAACATAATCAGTACAGTGAATTGAGTATGAAACTTTATGAAAACAAGACACTATCATTATACTCCACTCTAACTGCATTCCTTTCTACCGTATATTATTTTCAATTTGATTATGACATGGTTTATCCTGCACAATTTTGTTTTGGTAAGAATTTCTCACTAAAGATGACAGCCCTAACAGCTAACCACATATTTTGTATTATGGTATACTTCAAAATGGTATCTTCTGTAACTGCAGCAATTTTGTAGAAAGCAGTTTTAGTCTTACAAAGTAAACTACTGATTTGTCATGCTCAAGGACTATAATTCTGATAAAGTGTTTAGTATGTAGCAGTGTAGGGGTAAGCAATGCAACAGAAGTGGGGGAAGTACAGTGCAAGACGGCATTTGAACCTCACTTTAAAAAATATGCTAACATAACTTTTAAGAACTGGTTGTTGTGCCTTTATCGATTGGGGCTTGTAAAATACTTTTGAGTAAAACAACAAGAACATTAGCAAATTTCTCCAATACTTAGGATAGGATAATAAAAAAAAATCATCTTCCTACTACTGCAGGCACTACAGATACCACCAACACTTCAAAAGAACTTGTTTTGATAAACAGCTCTTGCATTGCAGTGCTAGCATTCATACCTCTTTCACACTTTAGAAGAGTCTGTCATTGCTCAGTGTGGAAGTACAGAATTACAGTATCTACAAAAAACAGGAATGTAGCTACGTTGTTAGCTGGAGTTGTACAATTCCTCTGAATTGCTTAAAAACAGGCTCTCTGAGAAATCTGTATGATGGCCATTTAGGAATAAAAAACAAACCTTCCTACAACAGAACGTGTTTAAGATGCCTGTATCCCACACTGCTGCCATTGTTTCTGAATGGGCTAGGAAGACAACAAAACTTCCTTATAGGTTCATAGGTAGGTACTAAGCTGTCTGCCCGAGGGCATTTATAAGCCTAGCCAGAGTGTGTCGGCTTTTGCTGCCCCATTGATTAATTAACTGAGCCTCTGTCAAGCAGAGCCAATGAAGTGACCCCAGGGGTGTATTTTCTGTTACCCATCCACTCGTCAAGGCTTCTCTTGAAGAGTGTTAGTGAGGAGTTCTGCCTAATGTAGTTAGGAATTTTGTTCCAAAGCATGGGGAGTCTCTGTGACAGGAATCTATCCCTCCAGCATGTACTATTTATAGTTGTGGCAAGGTTTAGCTCACTAGAGCGCATGGCTCGCAGTGACTTGGATTTCTTTAGGTGGAGCATGTCCATCAATTCTGAGTTGGACATGGCTTTGTAAGTCAGGCAGAGATCACCTCTGAGTAAGCGATATGCCACTGAGTACAGCCAGAGTTTTTTCAGTCGGGCTGCATAGGACATATGTTTGAAGCCAGTAATCCTCTTGGTGAGGTACTTTTGTGGTCTTTCCAGCTGTTGGAAGTGTCTTGTGAGGTACATCCCAAATGGGGCATTGTACTCTATGATGGGTCTGATGAGTGACTAGTAGAGGGGCACTAAAACCTCTTTATTTCTAGATGTGAATCCCTTAGTAATTAGATGGGCCACATAGAAGGATTTCCTAACTACTTTGGTAATATGATTGTCAAAGGAGAGATTACTATCTACCTGGGTCCCCAGATCTCTTATTACCTCTTCTGTATTAAGGGGGCTGCCGCCTATGTGGTAATTCGTGGGTGTTTTGTTTTTCCCAAACGGGATGACACTGCATTTTTTGGCATTTAGCTTGAGGCCATGACTTTGACACCAGGTGTCTGTCTCAGTAAGGCCTTTTTGAAGGATGTCCGTGTCAGCCAGAGAGTCATGTCATGCTACGTCTAGCCTAATTCATATAAGGAGACTTAAAATGGATTCTGGGAAGGAAACAAGAAATCTTTAAATCAAGATCACTTTAATATGTCTGCTATTTTGTTGAAAAACATATTCAACTTTTGTAAGTACTACCTACATTTATTTATGAGTCGTGCTAGACCAAAGGAAGTGAGGTGTTATTGGAACAGCCATATAAATAGAAGTACTGAGAGTCAGAAGTATCTTAACACAGCTTCTGGAACCTGACTATTTTTCAGTTTTTCCTAAATTGCTTTCTTAGAGCTGTTGTAGTCTATTCACAGTAATTGTAAATCGTAAACAAAATAAAATTGCTAAAATATAGTTTTATGTAAGGTTGTCAGTTTGCAGTCCTTCAGGTTTTGGCAGACCCACACCCCCACTCTTACTGTGGTGTCAAACCTATCCTTGTAATCCAGAAGCTGTTAACAGCCAGCAAACTACTTCTGCTCTTCACCAGTGTCTGCAGTGAAAAGATTTTTTTGTCCCAAATGTCACAAATACTGTGGATTTATTTTTATGATATTGTACCTAGTCTTACAATTCAGCAGTGTACAAAATAGATACAGCCTTTTGTTCTTGCATTTGTGTAGAGATCATTATACTGCAGCACAAATATCTTTGTGTATTACATTATCCCATTTCTGTTGAAATATTGCTACCCCTTGTATTGTTATTCCTTTAAGCCATAATCCTTGAGCTTGACAAATAGTAGTTACTCTCTGTGTTGAGCAGACTAAAACCCTGCTGATATACTTTTAAGAAAATGACACCTTTAAAAAGTGAAAATTTTGTCCAAAAAATTAGATCCGCTATAAACACTAATACTGTTTTTGTTCCTATTTGAAGCAGTCAGTGAGGAGAAGTTCCACAACACTTTGAACATTTTTACAACAGCTGCTGACATCAAGACAGAGGACTGTCAGTGTAATATTGTAAGAAGTACCTTGGGAAAATCTGTAGTTTGTCCTTGCAAGTTGTGCAAGTAGAGATGGATTCCTATGTCAAAGAATGTAAGAGGTTAAGATTAATAAAGTGTGTGGGCTTTCTCTTCCTTTGCTATAACATCAAGGAAATGAAAGTTTTATAAATAACAGGCTGGTTTCTCTTAACTAAACCATACTGAAACCATGTTGTAGGGAGAAAGAGACCAAGGGACGAGTTTCAGTGCAAGTAAGGGTGGAGTTTTCCTTTAAGGAATTATTTATCAAGTAAATCAGTCAATGTGTCGGATTTCTATAGAAGTCCAAAATGCCAAATTAACAGCAGATTAAATATTCCTTTATTAAGATAAAATGGTGCAGTGCAGTATTCAAGAAATGAAAGTATAAAATCATCATGCTTTCCACCCTAAAGTTTTCAAATTGTTTTTGACTGGTCCTCTTGGAAATTGTACAAGTGCTAAAAAGCCACAGAGATCAACAGAACATGCTCTGTGATCAGCTCCTTAGGAGATGCTCCTCTTTACTTCCTCAATTTTGCAGAGCATTTCAAAATTCTTAAAGCAACTTGGCTGTTAGTGAAGTATATGTGAGAACTGCTGCATTTCTGCTAGAGCTATACAGGCATTTGGTCACCTTATTAACTGGTACAGTGCTTATGATGGTCATCGCTACAGTGTGTGAGAAGCATCCACCTATACAAGGAGTATGTGCGGAGGAATAGACCATCAGAAACCTGCATAATAATCTGAACAAATCTTTGCCCTTTTAAATTGCTTCTACCTTCAGATCCCCCAGCTTCCTCCAAATGCCCTTTTTGCCATTGCCAGCATATTGGGAGTACCCCAGAGTAGCTCTTCACTGGTCAGGCTCCATCCTTTAGATAGAAAGGAAGTTTAGATCAGTATGGGCTGTACAGACCACCTGCATCCATGTGTTGATGTCAACACTAGATTTAGACAGGCAATGGGGGAAGTAGCTTGAGTGCATATTCCTCCGTGGGCCCTATTGAGTAGAAATGTCTGCTCCTCCTGCCTTTTCCAGCCTAATGTTATCTGTCTTAGAGATGGCCTTTGCAAGAACTTTACTAGTGAAACACAAGGGATGGTCTTTCCCCTAGGATAAGCACATCCATTTTCTCTGCCAGCCAGACTCCTGAACCATGATCCTTGTAGGCTAACCAGACACCAATATTGCAGGGTAAATTTTCTTTATATTTTAAAAGCAATTCAAATGGAGACCCAGTGTTTGTAATTAGATTCAAAATCTTAGTATTTAGCAACCATGATTAAGCAATTGAAATAGCACAGAAGTAAAGGGATAAAGTCACTTTGAATCCTGTAGGGGAAGTAAAGTTTTTTTTTTTTTTTAAGCTGGCAGTGAAGGCCCCATTTACAAAAATGCAGAATCCACGTTGTACAGTTACTGCAGGGTAATGCTCTAATCTGTTTACTGTTGTCAGGGGTGCCAGATTTTATTTTTCCATTTCCATGTGACTGCTGTGTAACTGAGCAAGTTGCTTAGCAAGACTAGTCCTTGATCACCCCTGAAAAGGGGCACTTATGTCAACTGGGCTTACCTGGTTAATAAAAAATAAAGTACTAAAAAATGGAGCACTTGTCTGTTTCATTGCCCACTTATTACAACAATGAACCCTTTCTGACTTAGATATATATAGTAAAGATTGAGGGTATGGAGACCATGTATCCTCATTGAGACGAGAAGAGAACAGTTCCCCTTGTCAAATGTCCTAAACTTGTATTGTGTATTTATTTTCTAAATACGTCCTTGGCAAGTGGTAGCCATGGAACAGTGTGATTAAAATATCTGGCTTCAAAACAACTGGATATGGGATCTTTAGAAAAGGATAGGAGCAAATTACATAGAAAAAAATGTGAATTGTGAGAACTTTATATGCAGAGTAACGTTTTGGAGAAGGAACGAGGTTTAAAAGAAAGCAGAATTTGAATGCACTATGTAATGTTTGACTGACAATGACTGGATAGATTGTAAGTGATGTATAATGTTTGCAACTCAGAATATGTCAGTATGGTTTGTTTTCATGTGTATAAATATATAATTGTCTATGTCATAAGTGATAATTTAATAAAGATATTTCTTGTTAAAAAAAAAAAAAAAAACGCTTGCTTCAGGAGCTTTCATGTCCCATCAGGTAGGCCCATTCAAAGGGTGGTCTTTGTGCATTATACATCTCTTTTCTCATAAAATCATTAACTTACACCGCTCCTCCTCTCACTTACATGACACTCAATGCAAATATTATTTCTTAAGAACAAAAGCCCTTAGTTCTGTCTCTCACCTTCTTAATCAAGTATTCCCTCCCTTCAGAATACAAACCTATAGTGTATATCCTAGCCAAATCATCACAGAACAAAATGTACAAGCATAGTCTCACTTGGATTGTTGAATAAAAGATCCTCTGTTGGCATCTCTATAACAGACTGCAGTTTCTGTTGTGCAATGGGGCTACACCACAAAGACTTCACTGTTCCAGATGAGCAACGATATCTTTTCCTACATTGACAGATGCTGGATTACATGATCAATCTTCCTTACTTGAAAAGACTTCTGAGTTTGTTTTTAAAAACAGTGGATGACCTATCTTCACAATATAGATTTCTCCACAGAAACTCTGCAGTTGTTTTCCAACTATCCCTTCAGTGGCATCATTATTTTCAAAAACAATTCCGTCCTGTGCATTTACACACAACCGTCGCTGTTCCAGATGTTTAAAAGGCTCACTTATACTGCATATCCTACTCTCCTTATTTATCCACAGTGTCCCTGCAAACTGCTTCCCTTTTATACAGATATCATTTTGCTTCTGAGAGGCTTACAGTTCTTGGTGACCTGTAACTGGCCTTGCAAGCTAATCTACACGTTTGGAGATGTTTTTTCAAATGTAAACTTCCATCCAATTTCTAAACTACTTACCCTGGTGAGAGTCTTGGTTGTAGTTAGCAGAAGAAAGTAGACTGGCTCCCTAATTCCAGCAACACTTTCCAACTCATCCTGTTGGATTCCTCAAGCTGAGAAGGAAAATCCTTTTAATATTTTCTGGTTTTGCCATGGCTGTCCTAGTACATACCTGGTTTACCTCCCATGGGAGGCATCAAAGGGACATCCTGTCAAGGTCCCCAAACCACCTCATCTGATTTTTGTGCCAAGCTCCTTATTGGCTTGGAGACTGTCACCTACCCTGCTGTCTGCATCTGTGATCTAATCTTCTTGCTCACTATCCTAACCTCCTTTTAATATTTTCTGGTTTTACCAAGGTTGTCTTAGTACAAACCTGGTTTACCTCCCATGGGTAGCATCAAAGGGTCATCCTGTCAAGGTCCCCAAACCACCTCATCTGTTTTTTGTCAACAAAGATGAGCAGTGTCTGTACATCAAGATTTTACCAGACTGCTAATCTCCTTTTTGGCTTGGAGACTGTCAACTACCATGTAGAGTAACTTCATTTCTCCTGCCTGCATCTGTGATCTAATCTTCTTGCTCACTATCCTAACCTTATGACTGTAGGTGAGGATGGGGACACAGACCAAATGGCAAAATGAGTAGCTTCATCCAGTGGTCCAGCTCTCTTCACCATCTGTGACTGGTAGAGTCTGCAGAATTGCTACCATTCGTTCCATCTTCTGGTAAGTCTGTTCATCTCTTCTGCTTTCACGCATGTGCAAGACCCCCAAAGTATGTGAATTTCTTTACTTGAGGTTGGAGTTTTCATCCCCAGCTACAGAAAGCAGGCCAGTTATCTCTTGAAGAAAACCATGGTCTCTGATTTAAAGGTGGTAATTTTTGCCTAATTTGTTCACATTCAGCAGTGAACTGCTCCACTGTACACCAGAAATTGCAGTCATATGAGGAAAACACATCATCTGCAGAAAAGAACATCACCAAAATCTCCCCAAATTGAGTATACTAAACCTTAGCTTTACTTTAAAATGCATAAAAATCGCAACGAGAAGGGAATACAGGACATGCCAATGCAGGATACCCACTCCAACTCTAAATATAGTTGACTTAAAACCAACAGTACAGACTTAGTCTTATTCCTGAAGCAATTCAGTGCCAGATGATACTTAATCGGACTTTACCTCAGAACCAAGCCTCATTACATCTGGGACGTACAAGTCTCTGTGCTTGCACTTTAGCATACCCAGTGCTGATTTTAAATGCTCTGCAGTATTTTTGTGCTGTGGTGGATTTCTGCATCTAGAGCTGGCTTAGCAAGTTATCCCCTGGTGAGGGAAGAAGGTGCTTCTGCTGCTCTTCTGGGCAAAATTGGTTGCAAGGACGGTATGTTTTCTGATTGGCCTGTGCTCTGGTTTAATGTTTAAACTGTGTGTGTCTGTGGATGTCATTGCTGTACTCTGATGGGTTGTGACTACACGACTGCCTCGTATACCTAATCAGACTTGACCTCAGAACCAAACCTCACTACGTATAAGAAATACTGGGTACTCTGCAGCAGGGTTGCACACTCTTGAGAGCTGTTTGTGATAAGTGTTTGCAGTGGTCTGGTTCTGTGTACAAACAAACAAAATCCTATGAAGTGGTGTCCCTCTGAGATTTGCTTATTAGGTACTTTACTGTACTTTACTACCTACCTCTCAAGTGAAACCTCATGAGGAACACTCTTCATTTTGACTCTTAAAGTCCATGTTCTTTTCAGTTCCACATTGAAAGAATCTCACACATTTGGTGTTAAGCAGTTTCTTAACTGCTGTACTTGGTAAGTAATACTAAGTCATATTAATTCTTAAAAAAATGTTTAAGTATAAAGTAATGCATCTGAAGCATACTATGAGCTTTATATATGAAGTTTTTAGTCAGCAGTAAGTGTTGTACATTTTGCCCATTTGTTCCACACTATGGGAGGTACTGCTCCACATTTTGGAGATGGAAGTTTGAGAACTATGCTGTACCAAGTGGGCAACAGTATCTAATTGGACACACCCTCACAATTCAGATGATCTGAGAGCTGTTGATGACAGTTGCAGATGTGCAACCACAGTCAGGGCGGAGTTTCTTCTTGCTAGGGACACATTGTTTGTCGCTTCCACTACTACTTTGCAAACTCTGGGCATTCTAATCCTTGCAGTAGATCTGTAAATTTGCTCTAAAACTGTGTTTGTGTCATCCAAGCCAATTTATATTTGCCATCTTCAAGAAGCCATTAATTATTGTTGATGTCTGGCCGTCTTTTGCACTCATTTACTGTCTGCTGCAGACTTTCCAAGCCGGTGTCCAGAGTCAGAACTGTAGACTGCTGATGTGGTGGCACCCAAACCAAATCACTTGTACTAAGCTGTTGTGGCACCAGAGATAAATCACTTGTACTAAGTTGTTATGGCACCAAGCCAAGGTGCTAATCACTGCTTCACATATCTGTTAGTTGTTGCACTTTTTACTGTGTTTTGTACCTTTCATTTATTGATATTGCACATATATAATTGTAACTCTGTTGCTTTGACTAACTGTTCATCCTAGTGTTGTAGTATTTAGACCTTTACTACAGATTCACTTTGTTAGCAGTCCCTATTTCACCAGGTGCTAATTATAATGAAGTCATAGTTTACCTCACTCTCTGACAGCCTGATAGCAATAAAAACATCAAGCCAATGTAAGAACTGCCTTATGTTCATTGACAAATGTTTGATTCCTCCTATAGACAATTGCTTATCTGGGAGGTGGAAGTATCTACAAAACCTGAAGGCCAGCCTCCATTCAAACACTGTAGACTGTACCTTGCATGTTGTCATTCTCACATCCACCTTACACAACCATGGCATCATGTCGTAGACAAACAAATAAGCTTCTTACACCGTGGTACTTAAAAGTCCATGTCTAAACCAGAAAAGAATGCTAGAGGAAGGCTTGGTGTACAAGATGCTGTATGTCACACTAAGAGACAGACAACGAACACAAATACTGCAGAAAACACAACTACAAAAAAAAGGGAGGGGGTCACTCAACTGGCAGGCCAAAGCCCTTAAAGCAGGAAGGCCGCGACAGTGCATCTGGTAACATCTTAGTCATAGGTGACCCCGTAGTCAGACAACACAGATACCACCACTCAAAAGGCTGAGCAAAGACAGTAACTTCTACCTGTCTATCAATTGTCAGGATCTGCAGTGTCACTAGAGCCCTCAAGTCTCTTCACCCTGACTTATACATATGACATGGTCATTGCACATGTGGGAGTGAATACGTTGGGATTTGCTATCTTAGATCATATTAAGTGGGAAATGATGGAGCTTTCTGAATATGCATCTGAAATTGGTGTGAAGCTAATATTGAGCAGCGTTCTACTACTGGCAAGAATGGTGCCACAATGTAAACAAAAGATCACGGACTTCAGTTATTGGCTCAGCTTTTGGTATCCTAAGGGAATCCAGTGTATATCAGCTTGGGAGGAGATGATCTGGCTGCTTTCCTAGGTATGGCCTGTACCTCTCTCCTCCCATCTTCCATAGATTGCTCAGGACTTTTTCCTCCCCCATAGTGCCTTTAAGGTAAGGCCAGTCTCATCAAATTACCCCCATAGCCAGTTATAGCACTGGCTACCTTTGTATAGTTTTAAACTTAAACAAAAAGTTACACTCATTACAGACATTTCTGATTCTTGTAAATATAGGCATCTGCATAGTTGGTAAACATGGTGGTGAAACATAGTTTCAGAACAATGATAGTGCCCTCACAGTAAGATTACTACTCTGAGCTAGTGCAGAAAATGATGGTAGTACTGGAGGAAGTATGTTTATATTTCTTTGAAAGCTTCTCACTTCCAGCCATGTAATCCAAGGCAGTGAATTTGGACTCCTCCATATACTTCTCATGGTAAATAGAATCTGTGCCATGTCATTGCCAACTACCATATCTCCTCCATGTCACCTGCAGCCCATGAGACTTATCTAAACAGACTGACATCGCTCTTTGTCAAGACTAACACTGTATTCGCTTGGGAGGCTTAATCTTCATTAACCAGGAAACCTACACATCTCAAATTAAATGTGCACAGAGATTCCAGGACTTCATTAATGGCAGCTGTCTACACCAACTTGCCCATGTCCCAACTGTGGGTTTAAAAACATCGGACATGGCCTGCTATGCTCAGTACATACAGTTGGTTCTACTTTAAAACTTCGAAAACTCACAACATCTAATTTCAAAACAGTGAGACCAAAAGATTGAAAATTCAAAACATCTAAAACTCATAACATCGAATCTCACAACATTGAAAACTACAAAGCAAATATAAATAACATCTCCTCCACCTGTAACAACACCAAATGAAAAAATGCACTTTTTACTACGTTTCTGCAGGGGTGCAAGCCCCTCTGCACCCCCCCATAGCCCGTAAATTAAATATACCAACTCCGAGATTCCACTACAGTGGGAAAAAGTAAATTTTCTAACCCCACTATATCGCAATCACCATAAATAATGTACACATAATGTCTAAATCACGTACCTGTATGGCCTAAAAACACATACAGAGTGGCATAATAAACACTATATACAGATTAACAGAATAAACTATAACATTGCTTGATACACTACTCAATTTTATACATTTTTGATGTTGTGAAATTTGATGTTATGAGTTTTAGATGTTTTGAAGTGAAACCCTACAGTTACCACGTCACTTGTCAAATCTGACCACCATTCTGTAAGCTCTCACTGTGAGAGTAAAACTTGACATACCACAAAACCCTTCTGTCTTTAGAGATTACTGTAAGGCAAACTTGATCCAGCTGGCATTTAAATGCCCTCCTTAACTCAGTAATCCCATCTCATGCTATGCTGCTTTTGCTGATAATTTATATGACCTATTAAAAGTATGCTTTGAGACCTCTTTCCCCATGGAACATAAATGCAGTGCCAAGCTCTGCAATAAACAATTGTGGTGGAACCCTAATGTAGACAGAGACTCACAGCCCATAAAAGAAAACTTAATACCCCATCATCTAAAGATGGACTCAAAAATAACAAAGAACCTTGGAAGCAAAATCAAATCCTCCAGAAGTATGAATCAAAAATTGCCACCTCTGAGAAGGACAACCACAAAGCCTTCTTCAGCTGTGTCAGAAACCTTGAATATACCTCCCATACCATAACTCCCTACTCCAGTAAAATACCAACCTTTGCAAACGCTGAAATTATAATAGGTTTACTAAAAATAAACAACCACAAGTCCATATGTATCGCTGCCCTCTATATTCCCCCTGGTGATATCAGAACTCTCAAACATCCTGTCATGGTTCTCTTACAATATAAAAAATGAAACCTATATACTTGGCGATACCAACATCAACTGGAATATTATTAACTCTGAAGCCACGTCCCACACAATCAACCTGTACAACTTCTTCCAACTAATACAATCTCCAACCAGACCAAATAAAGATGGTACCTCTGGTACCATCATTGACTGGATCCTAACAGCTCACCCAAACCTTATCACCAAAGCAGGAACATTACCTGATCTTCTCCATGATCACCTACCAGCCTTCGCTGACCTTCTCCCATCTCTACTGCATAAACAACACCACTACATCCAAACCCACAACCTCTCCTCTTTCAACCCTCTAACTTTCCCTGAATGCTTAAAGCATACTGACTGGTCCACTTTAAAAACCCTTCCTCTATATTATGCCATTTCCTACGTTAACCACTCATTCCTAACCCTTTTCAGTCAGCAAGCCCCCTCTCGAACCAAACGCATCAAAACCAATCCCTGCCCATGGTTCTCAAAAGATATTACACTAGCCTTGCACCAAAGGACAAAAAATTGGAAACTATATCAAAAACCTAAAAACCCTTACACCCCCCTAGAGTATAAGCAACTACGAAACTCAGCAAAAAAACTAATAAAGACTGCAAAGCCCACTACTACAAACTCCAGTCTTTGCACTCAACAAATCCCAAAAAATTCTGGAACTCCATCTCATGCATGCTGCATCCTGACAAAACCCCTGCCCAGACCTCAACCTTGAAACAGCCAGCCAGTTCAACTCATTCTTTATAGGCTGCATAGCTAAACTGTCAGCCTCCTTCCCACCCCCTTCCTGCCCCAACCACCACACCAATTCCCAGCCTTCCTCCACATCCTTCTGCCTCAAGCCCATCCAGACAAATACTATAAAAAGAAAACTCAAACCCTGTCACAATACACCCGACAACCTTCCACCCACCTTCCTCAAACAATCTGCACACAGCATTGCCTATCCCATCTCTATTCTTATAAATAGATCAATACAAGAATCATACATCCCTTCTATTTGGCACCATGCTTACATCACCCCCCCTCCACAAAGGTGGCAAAAATACTGATACCACCAACTTCAGGCCTAGTGCTATACTTTCCCTTCTTTCTAAAATACTAGAGAAAGCAATACAAGCACAACTCATGGCACATCTAACACTAAACATTCCCTTCTCCCCTACCAATCATGGCTTCTGCCCTGGCCACAGCACCATGACTGCCCTTCTTTCCTTTCTTGAAACCATAAACCTTGAACGCGGCTCAGGTAAGTTCATATCCACACTATTCCTAGATCTGCCAAAGGCCTTTGACACCATCTCACACACCCTACTTATATCCCAACTCTCCACCCTACATCTCTCTCCCACCACCATCGCCTAGTTTTCCAGCTACTTGTCCAACCACCAACAAGCTGCCCAATGGAAAACTTCAACTCCCCCCCCCCCCTTCCTTCACACACCCACAGGTGTCCCACAAGGTTCTATTCTTGGCCCTCTTCTCTTCAACCTATTCATTAACAACTTTCACCAATCCATCCCAGATTCATCTGTCATCCAGTATGCAGATGACTCAACAGTCATCTGCTCAGCCTTCTCCCCCTCTGAGCTCCTAGCAAAAACCCAATTAGCCTTCTCCAAAACAGAAACCTGGAGGCAGTCTAATCATCTGGCACTAAATGCAAATAAAACCAAACAAATGTTTTTTTTTCCCCTACCAAAAACTCCATTGACAAATCCACATTCACCATACAGAGCCAAAACAACACCCTCCTTGAAATTGTTCCCAGCACCAAGCTTCTTGGCATCATTATTGATGAAGAACTAAAATTTGACACCCACATCCACAATCAAGAAAACCCATCAAAAGTTAGGTCTCCTCAACAGGCACAACTGCTTCCTAAGCCCCTCTACCCGTCAAACTCTTGCATCCACCACCTTCCTACTCCCCTTCTTTATGTATCGTGCCCCTCTTTTCACCAATCTCCATCTTGGCCTTCGGTCCAAACTTGAATCCTGCTACTACAAGATCTTCAACTTTACAACCAATTCAAAAAGCTCATTCCACCACTGCCACTCCCTCCTCACCCTAAATTGGCTTGAACTACCTCAGTTACCTACAACTCATCATTGCCCACAAGCTCATCTTTAAACCTGCCAAACTGCCCAGCTCTTGCTACTACCTTAAAACCTTACATTCCCAACTGCTCACTCAGATCCAGAAAACAAAGTCTCCTTCAGGTCCACAAACCTGCACAATCTCCTGGCCATCTACTGCTGTCACTGCTCCTTAGCTAAACAGTGGAACTCTCTCCGTACACACCTACGCAACCTGCCTAACCATACAAATTTAAAATCTCAGCTACTCTCTTCTTTCTTCCAAATGGGAATGCCCTTGCCATGCTTCCTTAAACCCCTCCCCCTTCATTCCATCTTGCACTGACTCCTCCAACTACCTCTACTATTACTTCATCCCACCCAAAACAATCCCTCCCTTACCAAAAACTAATATTCTCTCTAATATAATCTATTGTACTGTACTCTTAAATCTCAAATGTACTATTGCCTTCTACATGCATAATATTTTCCTTATCTACTAATGGCTAATAGCTATATGTTTTGAAATGTTAAACCTACAATTTAGTTTATAACAAAAATATTCACTGCATGTAAATGTTGAAATTTCTGTCATCAATTATGTCTTTTCATTTTTGTAACTTTGTGACAAGCCAATTGCAAATATCATGGAACTTATCTGTAAATGTTTAATTAGCTGTATAAACTATGTCCTTCTGTAACATATGAAATGTAACTTGCAGTTATTGTGGCCTCCACTGAAAATGGGCTCTTCTTGGCCCAGTGGACTTCCCCGGTTATCAAACTTAAATAAATAAATATAATGTCCAGCAATACTCAGAGCTAATACATAACAAGTACTCATCCAGTGAGATCATGGCCAATGTATTGGCAGACAAATTCAGCTGTAGCTTTACTCTATCTGCCTCCAACTTTCCCCCAACTTATTAGCATACTCAAACTACCACTCCCCCCATCGCCTCTGAGCAAGTCCTGAATTCTCTTTTCAAGGCCGAAAATACTAGCTCCATGGTTCCTGATAATGTGCCAAGCTGCCTTCTTGCAGCACCAGATACCTGCTTCTAGACTAACTACTAATTCTGTTCAACCTCAGCCTTTCCACTGGATGTGTGCCAAAAGAATGGAGCACTGCGTTAGTCATCATATTCCACCGTGGGGGATCCAGTACTGATCCAGGAAATTATAGGGCCTATAAGCCTCATCAACATTATCTGCAAAAAATGCAGTGCATTATTATAGAACTTGTTAACAAGGTCTTGGGCAGTCTATGAGCCCTGGAACAAAACCAATTTGAGTTTATTAAAGGCAGATCATGAATGTGATGACTTCTTTTTACAAGGGGTTTATTGCATTAGAGTCTGGCAGAGCAGTTCATACTGTCTTCCTGCACCTGGCCTAGGATTTTGATACCATCCCATATTCTGGCATTAGCAACAGGGGTTTACATTATGTTACCCACTGGGTGGCAAACTAGCTAACAGACAGAGTCCACTTTATTAATGTGGGAGGAACTCTTGTCTTCAAAATAGTACTATCAGCTGTATCCCCCAGGGATTATTCCCAGCTCCACCTCTGTGTGACATTTACTTTTTTGATGTCAGTGCTGACAGCAAGGGGCTGTGGCTGACTGAGGTTGCAGATGACTGCAAACTTGGATCTTTTTTAACTCCCCATATGATTGCCAGATTCTTCAGAAGGGAGTGAAGCACTAGTAAGTGGTGGTTGGAATACAGCTAAAACTAAGTGCTAACAAATGCAGCATTGTGTCCTTTGGCAAAAATGAGTACCCATGCACCTACCGCATAGGTGATAACCATTTGAAAGCTAACTCAGTCATTAGAAACTTGCACATTTATGTTGACAACAAACTATCCTTTCATCACAATGTATCCATTGTTGGTCAGAAATCTTTTTACCTAGCCAGAGCAATTATCTGGTTATTTCTTCCAGATATAAGAAAACTATCATTCCTGTCTACTCCTCCCTCATCGGGTGTATATAGTTGACTGTAATTACAATTTTGGTATGTACTTGTGTAAGCATGGGACCCTGCTTGAGAGACTGCAGCATTTCCTCACTAAGATAATCAAGGACATGTCTTCTTGTGCTAATCCAGACTGGTTAAAGCGGTCTGTCTCTCCTGCTTCCTACAGGCTCTTGAAGAGGTGACATCTGTCCAGCCTACAAAGCATTGAAGGATCAAGTCCTATCAGACCTCTTACACATCTGCAAAATTAATACCCTAAGCAGCTGCTCAAGAGATCTTTTTTTCCACCAACACATAAATAGGACCTGCTGCCACGATAAATATATATCCAAGAGAATCACTTTTTTTATGGAACAGATTTCCTTTTGATATGGAACAAGTAGCTTCCTGATCCTCTTTGAGAGTAACCTGGACAAATGAATGGGTAATTGTAAATACGTACAGGGTCTAGCCACTAAATCCCTCATTGAAGGGGTTGAAACTAGGCATAGATCAGTCATGTCAATGGGTACTTATGATTTGGGATATTTTGGCCAGGCTACTAATGGCTCTATGGATAAGCAACTAGTATTAATGTATGAATAATATGGCATGTCCCGCAGATTCAGGAGTTCCTCAGTGTTCTGCATCTTTATAATGTAGCCATATGAAGTCAGCATTTCTCCACACTTGAAGAGTAGGTTAGTAAGTATCTCATCATCCAGATGAGTCACCTGTTGGTTTGCCACAGCCTCATTGACAGCACTTGAAGGCCATTCTTCATGGCTGTGCCAAAGTCCTCTTATAACACTCACAGTATTCTCTTCAGCAGCTGCCACAGTCACATCCTCCTGGCTTATCAGTACCTCTTAGTGAGATCTAGTGACATCCCACTCAACACTACCACTGCAGTCTGCGTGTGTGTTTCTTGAAGACCTATAACAGGGAATAAGTAGTCCGTAATTTTACCACTAAGACAACCTACTCGTTAGGAATGCAAGTGTAGATAATCACTTAAGAACATACTGTGGACAGCAAAAATTCCTCCCAATAAGTTAATGTTTGTATGTTGTAATTTACGTACAGTTGTCTGAGCCGTATTTTGAAATTGTGTCTTTGTTTTCAAATAGCCATTCCATTTGGCAGATAGTATAATCTCATGAAGTACAAATCTTGTACTGAATGTTTCCAAGATCTCCACTGCTAGAAATACTGCTTTGTTCTTGTACTTAAAGGCACACTGTACAGATCATTTGTTCCATCTTGAATGATGACATGCTAATGTTTTATTTTACATTTCGTAAGGTTAGTCAAAATCTGAGACACCTCACACATCTTTAAACCAGGTAAGGAGAAAACTGTGATCTTTGTCGTATTTAGTACAGCTTTACTCCCTCCCCACTCTGTAACCAGTCTAATCTACTTTTTCCACCATTTAAAGACACTCGGAACCACTACTCCTTTTCTTGCATTAGGAACCTAAACTCCCTCCTTTTTTACCGTGCTTGCAATAAATTAATTTGGGCCACCAGGTGGCAGACTTGTCTCTTTCAGGCCTTGAACTTTCTCCTGACCTGTACTACACCTTTGCTATATACTGTTTATCCACAGACTTGCTATTAAACTGTAGCCCATAACATCTATTTTTTATGGTTAGCTCTCACACACCCTCCAAATAACTCTATTATCTACTCCCTTAACTTTATTCCAGTATTTAGGGTTACCTACCTACTGTAATTCCTACTTCAATGGATTGTTCTTTTCAGCTCCTTTACACCTCTTGTGTCTACCCACTCCGTTCACCCTGTGGGCTCACTCCACTCCCTTACCCTACCCCCAATTCCCACCCTCCCCTACTGCTCCTAAGCTTATACATCCTCACCACACCCTCTTCTTCTCCAGTCCAATTACAATAGTCATCTTGTTAACATTCTACATACACCTCTCTCTAATCACCCCTAGTATAACTCCTCCCCTTTAAAGAACACCAGTAAGCTTATTGGTCACTATGCAAACACGACCTTTCCAAATCCAACTAAAGCTCCTAATCATGGTCTTTCTCCTATTTTCTCTAACAGTAGCCTACCTGCTAACCTCATATGAACAGTCAAAATATTTACAGCTGAACTTCCCTAATGCACAAACAAGTACTAAACCTCTAATTAACTCCCCAGAACACATAAATATCACAGACTGACCCATATCAAATACAACTATCTAAAACCTAAAACACCTCTTCACCATTACTTTAACCTCCACAATCCCTTAAACAAACTGTTACACCTCTCCTTACTAGATGGGGACATTTATCCTAACCCATGACCAGGGCAGAAAACAAGCACAGAACCGCAAATTCATGTTCCCTCTACCCCAAATATCCCAATTCACTCTATATAGCTCACCTCAATATTCGCAGCATAAATAATAAAATTGCCCACCTCCATGCTCTCCTGGATGTTCATTTCTTTTATATACTTTGTTTAACAGAAACATGGCTAAAACCCACTACCCAAGATGTTGAAATTATTCCATGTGGGTACACCATCTTGAGACAAGACTGCAAAGTAAAAAAAGGAGGGGGTGTTGCTATCCTCTATAAAGAAGGGCTACAAATATCTATACTATATCTTGGTTCCTCTTCTAAAAACAATGCAGAAATCATTAGCACCAAACTTCAACTTAATCCCAGCAAATCCCTAAATAATAATATGCATCCACTTGGCCCCTGGTAATAACATAACCACTCTGGAAGGTATCCTTGCTGAACTCTCCACAAAAATTCCCCAAGAGACAATTCTTGGAGACTTTAATATAGACTGGAAGGACTGCGCTACTGAATCACCAACCTCCCATATTAACCTTAATGACTTCTCACAAACAACTCCCCAACCAGAATTAATAAACCCAATAACAAAGAATCCATCCTATACTGGATTCTAATAAATAATCACCAGCAACTCTGTAGTGTAGGGACCCTCCCTGATGATGTAAGTGACCATTCTCTCACTTACATAATCAGGCAAAGGTCGAGCTTACACAACCCAACCTTGTATAAAACAATAGGAAGCAACAGAAACTTTAACCCCAATAACTTCCAAGCTGAACTAAAAGAATGCGATTGGTCACCTATAAAATACCTCCCACTTGACAAAGCAACAAACTACTTTAACTCAAAATTCTTAACAATCCTTAACCACCATGCACCAAAGCGTTCCATCAAAATTAAATCTAAACCCGCCCCATGGCTTACAAAGAAAACCAGGCAGAAAATTCAACAGAAAAATAAAGTTTGGGCACTATGGAGAACATCTAAAAACCCCGTAGACCAACAACAATTCAGGCAAAAAAGAAATGTGACTAAGAAAGCTATACTCGAAGGTTAAAAAAAACTTTTACTTCCACCTCCAACAGACCAACCAAAATAATCCACAAAAATTCTGGGCTAGCATAAACAGACTACTTCAACCAGGCTAATCCGCAACACCACCCCCCTATAGGATCAAATTCCAACAATCCAAAGCAAACTGCTAATGCTTTTAATACCTTCTTCACGGAGACCATCCAAACACTTGCTAATCAGCTAACAGCAGATAGCTCTACCCTTCCAACCAATACTGCTAACTCTCTCCCAACTCTAAACCTGCAACCTGTCCCAACTTCCCTCATCTGCAACCTCTTAAGTAAACTAAAACCTACTACCCCCTCGGCTGACCAGCTACCTGCTGAATACCTGCAAAAGGCAGCCAGAGTCATAGCTTATTCTGTATCATTGCTGATAAATAGAACTGTACAAGAAAGCACTATTCCCACCATCTGGAAAATCTCCTACATTATCCCCCTACACAAGGGTGGAAACTCCAGAGAATATTCTGACTGTCGTCCCATAGCTCTGTTTTCACCATTAGCAAAAGTAATGGAAAAGTGTATCTACAGACAGTTACTAGACCACCTACTCCAGAACAATTTACTGGCTAAATCTCAACATGGCTTCAGGCCTTTCCACAGTACAACAACTGCACTTCTATCCTTCACTGACAGCATCAATAAAAACCGTAATAACAATTTTTTATCCTCAGCACTTTTCATCAACCTTTCAAAAGCATTCAACATGGTCAACCTCCACTTACTTCTCAGTATTCTAAAATCCTTCTCACTGGACACACTATAAAATGGTTCCAGTCCTACCTTGATAATAGACAGCAGGCAGTGCTATGGGGCAACAACCTCTCATCCCATCTCCCAGTTACCCTAGGTGTTCCTCAGGGCTCTACATTGGGCCCCCTCCTTTTCTCAATATTTATCAATGACCTCAACCTAGCTATTCCTTTAACTAACTCTGTACAATATGCAGACGATTTGACAATAATCTGCTCAGCTAAATCTTAATCCCAACTACAGACTCTAACTCAGACAATGTTCAATAAAACAGAACATTGGTTTCTACAACGCTGCCTCCTCTTGAACCCCCAAAAAACAAACTCCTCCTCTTCACTCCTACCCGTAAATCACTCCCAATTAACTTTTCAGTCTTATCCAGTAATGGTACACTCATATGTCCCGATCCAACAACTAAACTTCTAGGGGTAACCGTTGATAACCTGAACTTTGAAACCCATATCAACAATACCATAAAAACTGTCAACAGGAAACTAGGCTCCCTCTATAGGATAAAACCCTTTCTCTCCCCACTAGCCAGAACCACTATTGCCTATTCCCACCTTCGCTCCACACTTCTCTGTGTTTCTTCCATATATACTAACTTGTCAAAAAATAACCTTAATAAGCTAGCCAACGCTTACAATAGCATTGCCAGATTTGCTACTGCTTCCTCATTTAGGACCCATCACTGCCATAATCTGAAACAATTAGACTGGTTAGAGCTTCTGAATCAAATTCACTTTAAACAACACACCATTGCGCACAAAACCCTTTTCCAACCTACCAATACCCCAATACTTGCTAGTCTCATTACCCAATATAAGAACCTTTCAACTTTACGCTCATCTAATAAACTACTTGTATCAACATGTAAATCTAATAACATGGCAGGAGATGCTCTGTTCTCAAATGCAGTTGGAAAGTATTGGAACCAACTTCCCCATGAACTTGCATCACTGTCTTCATTTACACTTTTTAAACACAATCTGAAACTCTATCTTAAATCCCATTGGTTATGTCCCTGTACAAATCCAGACTAATCTCATACTATATCCCAAATACAGTCTCTTAAGACCTAATTCCTGCTCTGTGTCTTTTTAGATCAAGGTCTGTCCTTGACAAAAACATATCTTATCCTAACAGAGATAATTTAAAATACCTAGTTAAATTCTTCTGCATATAATTCTAAAGCATCCTACCTAAGGCAGGCCACAAGTATTGTTTAAACTGTGAGCTTTGCTGAACTGTTGAAACTTGAAGTATGTATGTGTTTAATAATTACTTTCTAGTTACTAATGAAGTCTTGTACATGAAGTCTAAAATATCTTATCTAATGCTTGTAACATGTTTTTGTATAAACTGTGAAGATTCCTGAACTGTTTAAAATTTGTAGTATTTAACTGTATAACAACTTGTACCTGTATGATAGTAGTCTATTAATCTCTTGGAGCTTATCTCCCCGGGACTGTACTGAAAATGGACATATATCCAGTTAGACTATCCCGGTCAACAATTGTAAAATAAAGAAACAAATTTAAATCGCAATTTTTTTCTAGTTTAAGTGTTTTTGAGAATTGAATCCCACAGAAGAAGTTTCAAGTCCAAGCTAAGACAAAACTTAATTTCCCCCTTTAATATTGCTGTTGGACTATTGTTATTGTCTTAACAGCAGTTGAGCTGTTCTCTTGTTTGCCTTTCGGCTTTTTCCCGGTAAGGGGTCGCCACAGCGGAACTCCGGTCCACTAATGATTGGCAGTAGATTTTTACGAAACACTGAGGTGCCAGCGCGATGCCCAACCTTCAACAAAGGCACGCCTATTTACGCACACACGTCTTTCGAACACTACCCAACTGCAGGGAGGACACGTAGACTCCACACAGAAGGCACTCCCAAGCCATTGAGCTGTTCTCTAATATTCTTTATTTGATTGTGCCCCGACTGTAAAACTTAATGCATCTTCAGACTTTATATTTTTTGCATACTTGTTATTTCTTGTGGTATTATTGTCCATTAGTAAAGGAGAACTAGTTGTATGTTCTCTGATTGTTGACTTCGAAAAGCATTATTTTCTCCATGATTTGTTGGATCCCCATGCTTTCTTCCCCAAACAGTGCTATTACAATCAAAAATGTCCGAAGTCTATTATCCTGTACAACCAGTCAAGAAACCATTCTACATTGTGACCTAAACTAGACCACTAATGCAAGTAACTCTCCCTCCCACTCACAAAACTAACCTCTTCAACTTCACCCAAATGATCAATAAACTAGCTAGAACTGACAATATCCAAAAAACAGCATCCATTTCAGACTGCATACTTTCAACCAGGCCAGAAAAATATCAGACTAGGTATCACTCTCCCATATGCACTGTGTGATCACCACTGATTACATCAACCAAGGTTATCATAAGCCCCACAAACCACTTCACTTTATGTAAAAACCTAACAGATTTTGATAAAACCATCTTTGATGCCATCAAGTAATGTAAATGGGAGCCACCGAGATACCTTCTACTAGACAAAGCTGTCTCTTGTATATCTTTTCTCACCATACTAAACCAGCAAGACTCAAAATATATAAGTGTAAAAGTGAATGCTGCCCTCTGGCTAACCTGTCAAACTAACCTACCAATGAAAGATTGAGACAAAGTCTGGAAACTGTGACACAAAACTCATACAAATCTAGAAACAGAGCTGTCTTAAATCACTCCAAGGCAGAAGTTGTTAAAGATAAACGGAACTTCTTCTCCACTAACTAGACCACACATACAAAAAACACCAAGCAGTTCTAGCAAAATGTAAAACAACCTCTTGAAACCAGGCATAAAACACACTCCAAGCCCCTTTCCATCTGAACCTAACAGAGACATAGATGATAAATCCAGTAGCTACTTCATATGCTGTACCATTTTTACTCCCCCCAATAAGTATCCAAGCCCAACATCCCTATCCCCCCCAAAACCCAAACCATGAACCTCAACACACATTGAAAGCAATCCAAGCCAATACCATCAAAAATGCTTTCAAAAACTTGAGACACAACACTGGCACTTGACAACCTGCCAGCAGAGTATTTTAGCTTAGTTGCTGATGGTATATTACCCATTTATCCATCCTTAGATCCATAACGGAAAACTGCATTCCTTCCCTATAGAAAGCTTCCTACATAATCCCACTTCACAAAGGTGGTACATGTACTGAACTATCACCCAATAGCAATCCTCCCACCACTTTCCAGATGGATCCATCAACAACTTCTAACCTTTGTTAGAAAACCAACTACCCTCTCCAACTAAGCATGGTGTTTGCTCATACTCCAGCAGCCTTACTAGATTTTCCTTGATGCAGTTAATCAGAGCAGAAATTCAGGCCTTATCTTCTCCACTCTTTTCCTTAACATGCTGAAAGCCTTCAATATAGTTTCACACCAAGTTCTCCTACACAGACTCCATTTTAGTGGCCTTGCTCCTTCCACTATTAAATTGCTCACTAGCTACCATATCAGTTGTCCCAGTTTGTAAAACTGTTAGACTCCTACTCTACTATTCTCCTAATCATAACAAGTGTCCCTCAGGGCTCCGTACTAGGACCCATACTTTTCAACATCATTAACAACTTGCACAAAGAATCAAAACCTCAGCAAGCAGTCTAGCCACCCTAGGAATCATCCCACAAGATGCTTTCACGTATGGAAAACTGGTTAAAAAAAATCTCAATTGCTTTTAAGCCCTCCCCGCAAAAATACCAATAAAATGAATAACAGCAACCTCTCTCATTCCTTCCTTCCCTCCTATATGTCTCCGCAATATCTACAAGACTCCTCTCTTACACCAGAAATAAACTTGCGCAATGTTAGAATAAAATTTGTAAAGATTGCATGCAGCCTCACAATCCACTCCCACCAATGCATAGCCTTAAACCCCCCCAGTAAATCTCTCTATCTAGTTACTCGTGGCACACAAGATACTACAACGCCCACTTAATACACCCTCACTGACCAACTTTATCAATTGTCATGTACCAAACAGAAACATACACTGCAGTGGACATAAACTGTCATAGTCCAGCAAATTCAGTAACTCATATGGTGTCTCCCTGTAGTTGGTCAGCATCTCTAAAGCATGGGGCAACTTTCTAAATAATAATCAAGACTCTTGACCTAATATAAAAATTATCAAAGCTGCACTGGAAGATCACCTGAGGAAAGGCAACCTGTGTAGCTGTACTTCACACACAGGTTGATTTCCACTTTTTCTTTTACCTTCTTTTTCCATCTTTTCTGTACTACTAAAATGCCCCTCCAATTCCCTGTATAGTTTTTCCTTAAATTTACATCCGCTGTCACTTTCCTCTCACTAGTTTTCCCCATACATAACCTATTAACCATCTCCACCTCTGATCCTGTCTTCTTTCACCATAATCTGAACTACCTAGTTTGCACATGTAGTTCTCTCTGCATAGGTATTACCCTTTATTAACCAAACACTGTATTGTCTTCCACTTGTAGTAACACAAAAGTTAACAGTTTGCTAACTTATGAAAACTTTTTTAACTCTACATTTCTTTGTCAAGAGTTACTTGCTCTGTAAACTTTGTAAAAGTATTTGAAGTAACAGTGTGCAAGTACTTCTCTTTTTGTATCTTCTATCTGTTACTAGAACTTTTCTCCCTGGACCTCTTTTGAAAATGGGCATGCAGTCACTGTCAGAGTTTCCCAGTAAACAAAAGCAAATAAATAACTAAAGAAGAAAGTCATTGGATACCATTCATAAGAGATGCCAGCAACAACCTGCTCACCAGTCCACAGGACATCAAAGGCAGATGGAAGAGTACTTTTAGCAACAGCTGAATGAAGAAAACACACAGAAACTGTGCTGCCCCATGCAGCCTACAGTGAAAGAAGAGGAGAAGCCCACCCTAGAAGAAGTAAGAACAGCACTAAAGAAAGTGAAGTCAGGGAAAGCAGCAGGCTCACATGAGGTCACAGTAGATATGATCAAGATCTGGTGAATTGCAGAGAAAGGGCACAGCTGGGTACTTACTGCAGTATGGAAATACAGGAACATCCTAGATGACTGCAGAATAAGTATTCTAGTGCCATTATACAAGCAGAAGGGGATATTCACAGCTGTGGGCACTAAAGAGGTATAAAAATCCTGTCACACTGTATGAAAGTTCTGGAGAGGGTGACTAATACAAGAATGCATAGAGTAGTAGAAATTAATACGGGGAGATGAACAGTTTGTATTCAGGTCAGGATGCAGCACAACAGACCTGATGTTTCCTGTGAGACAAATAGTTGAGAAGAAGATTAGAAACTGAGCATTCCTAGACTTGGTGAAAGCATATAACAGGGTCCCAAGGAAGCTGATTTGGGCAGAACTGTGATAAAGTCCCACAGACATTGATATAATTAGTGCAATCAATGTAGAAGGCACTGATAACACCAGTACAAATAGTGTTTGGACTCTCAGAAGGGTTCCGGTTGAGAGCGAGGGAGTATCACAGTTCAACTTTGTAGCCACTGCTGCTCATACTGGTGATGGATTACATTAGCAGACATGTTGGAGGGGACAGATAAAGCCGCTGTATGCAGATGTGTCAGAAGAATTTCAGCAAATAGAGGAATGCACTGCAAAATTGAAGGCACACTGTATGAAACTGAGTACAGAGAACACTGTTGTAATGGTAGCAATTGGAGGAAAGCAGAAGAAGATGAAAAGTGAGAGAGAAGGAAAATAGTGGAACAGTTTAACAGCTTCAGGTATGTTAGGATGGGTAGTTGAGGAGATCAGAGGTAGAATCACAGGGGCTGCAGTCATCTGGTACAGAATGCCATGGGTAGTATATAACAGAAGAATGCTAAAGAAGCTGAAAAGTAAAGTGTACAAAACATTGGTGCAGCCAGTACTGTTGTATGGTACAAAAACCTGGGCACTGAAAGCAGAGCAGTTGAGGAAGCTAGAAGTGATGGAGATGAAGTACCTGAGATGGGCGATAGTATGCACACTGAAGGATAGACAAATGTTTATGTCAGAGAAGAGGCCCAAGTAGCTCCATTTGCAGAGAAGGTCAAAGAGAATAGGTAATGGAGGTTTGGACATGTGCAGGAAAGCACAAGGCAATTTGGTGAAGATGATTTGGGACAAGGAGGAAGAAGGTAAGAGGAAATGTGGAAAGCCAGCAAAGAGATGAATGGATTGTGTGAGAGAATACCTGTGACAGTCAGGCATGACTGTCAAAAGTGGTAGGAAGTGATCATTGAATCAGGAGAGGTGGTAACAGAACTGAAGGAGATGGCAACAGTTGACATGGAGCCCTGACCCATTGTAAAAAGATGGAGGAAAGGGGAGTGGGATGATGATGATGCTGTTCACAGTCCCTAAATTTGTCTCCAGTATAACACTAGACCTCTTTCAGCTTACAGACTTAATATCTCACCTGGCCAAAATCCTTGAAAAAGCTGCTTTCTTCATCCTTTATATGCAGATAGAATCCTGTGGCCTCCACACTAGCCACCACCATGGCTTCAGAAAAGGCCACAGTACTAACACTCACCTTCTTAGCTGAAATTACTCCCTTTGTAGTTGATGCATGTGTAACCATCTTCATCGACCTGTCCGTGATTTTTGGTATTGTGAATCATCCTCCTGTTATCAAAGAGCGCTTACTTCGTGGTTTTAATCTACATTTTAAGTGGTTTCTTAGGTCACCTGCATGACAGATTGCTCTCTCACACTCTTTTCAACCCTCCACCCTACCCTGCCTGGCATTTCCCAAGTGTCTGTCCTTGGACAGTTAATGTTCATGAGCTGCATCATTGCCTTCTTTCCTACTTAAATACAAACAACAAACTTGTATACGTAGATGACAGTCTCATGAGAGACTGGCAGCTCACCTGAAGCAATATACAGATCACACAACACTTCATTGGCACAGCTGTGACAGTTGTATGAAAACATGGGTGGAAAAGTCCATCTCAGCAATACAGATTGAATGGTGTTTGGCTTTAGCTCATGCCATTATTCTTCAAAATTTAGAGACTCAGTTTAGGACTCTCTTAAACATTTATGTCCATAAATATCGTAAGGTCTAGCTACACCCTTCACTTCTTCCTTTCATACCTGCAGTTTGTTATAAGATTACATCATTGCTGTACAGATTCTGTTTTGTGTTCCACCTGTTAAATAACTCAAGAGCACTGCTCAGGTGGGAAAGTAGTATTTCTACCCGTCCTTCAGTACTCTCTTCCTGTGATTGGGGCCACTTCATCCAAAGATTTTGCAGTCCAAACAATACGGAATCAAATTTATGAATTAATAATTGGTGCTGGCAAGAAGCTTAACCAATGTTGACTTTATTAAGCAGGTGGGCTAGCTCACTATTTCACAAAGACTTTGTGTCTTGTACATATTCCTGTTAATTGTTCATTTAGACCACTGCAATCCCTTGCGAAGATCCTGTGCTGCAGAAAGTACAGCAGGTCCCTCAAGTCCTTGTACACCTCTCCTTATAAACGTATCCCTCCCTTGTGTCTACCGAAAGGACCTTCACTTTTCTTGGACCTTCCATCTGGAATTCTTTGTTGACTCTTGTCAACTCCAAACATCTGACACCTTTACCAAGCACCTCTAGTTATACCCACAGCAGCCCTGTGAATGTAAATTGTTGTGGTTTGTCACCAAGTAAGTACTACTAAATTCTTTGCCTTCCAAGTTTGGGTTAAAGTCAAATTTAAGCACTTTCTTGATGTAAGGAAGGTCCTTAGAAATTTCATCCAAAGTAACTGAATAAAAACTGTTCCTCACCGAGTTTGTATTTAAAAAGTAAATCTTTGCTGCTTTGTAATGAACCTATTATTGCTCTTCTATATTTCCCCAACAAAGGAGGAACAGAAAAGGTACCACTTTTTCTTTCGAATGTCGGGCCCAACAAAAATTAAATAGGTACGTTTCCAGCACACTTGGTGTTTTTGTGTAGAGATTAACTTTTTTACTTGCCTCCAGATAAGGCTGTCATTCATTTGTTTATGCATAAACCTGCTTTGAGCAACAACATGAAAGGTTTCATTTAAGAGGACAGTATTAGCAAGGCCAGTGTTGTGCTAGTGCTTTTTCAGTAATTAAGTAGCCAACCATGGCAGGGTGCATTTGATCTAAACAGCATACAAAGTAACTAACATTACTTTAACACCCCAAACCCCTTCAGATAGTTAAATGAATATCCACTACCCCCCCCCCCCCACACACACACACACACACTGAAGCAAAATGTCTTCTCCAGTAGTTTTGCAGGCTACACACTACAGAGTAATCTCCCAAAACTGCCAAAAAAAATCCATGATTCTGATTCCACTCCTGCAAGAAAAAAAGGAGTCCCATTCACCATTTTATTAGTGTGCTGCTGGTGGCTGGTTTGGACTCCTGCTTAGTGGGTTCAGTCCACTCCCGATGTGCTTCCTGAATGGAGCAATGTCGCACAGACACTCCAGTCCTCTCACAACATTTTTAAACTGAGTTTTTTAAACACATCTGCTCTCAACTCTGCTGCAATAGCAAGCAAGTATTAAAAAATAAATTATGTTAAAACAGCCACAACTGTTTTATAACCTTTCTTTTAAGTTTCTGCTATTCTTTTCAGTTGTTTCTACTGTTCTTTTGAGTTGTTTAAAAAAGCATGCACGCACTCACTCACCTGTACTGTTGCTTGTGTAGTACTCTTCCTAACTGCCTGGTACCATCTCCCTAAAGGTTACAGTAATCTGCTTGCAAAACATAGCTAACTTGTCCAGTCTTAACAAAAGAACCGTTGCAGCCTGAAGCCTGTATCAGAGAATACACTAAAGAAAGAAAACCCACAAAATTAACTTTTTTATTTTATTTTAATTAATGCAGTTTCACTTCATTACTGGTGCTTTTGCCTAAATATCTGGACATACTGGCAAACACAGAACATTTTTTATCCTACTTGCATTTACTGTGGGCAGTGGGACATGTTGCTTTAAACTGACTACCTCACTCATACCGAGTCTAATGACAAACCTAATGAAAAACAAACTAGTGAATTATTTTATCTTCCAATATTTTTTTACCAGACCCACAGTTCCTTAACTAGTAGCTAGGATTTCATGATTCAAGAAAGAAATACTACTGCTTATTGCAGTGATACAGATTAAACTGACACTATTTATTTCCACTGGTGAAGAAGCAACTACAAAACTTGATTCTCAACTGAAAGAAAACTAATTAGTTCATAAGATCAGTCACTACAATGAAAAGGGGCACGAGTGTCCTGGCTTACAGAAATGTAAGAAAGCAACATTGATTCATTTTCAGAATTATTTTTGAAGTTTGTGTTTTGTAGATGTGGTTCCTTTTCACCATCTATCCACCCTCAACCCCTTTTCCCATTTTGCATATGGGGTCAGGGTGTCACTTCTCAGTGAGAGTCATCTCGAACCAAGGTTGACACCACTGGGTGGCTAGCTCTGCCATGGTAGTTCATTCGCACTACTAATTCGTGCACACCTACAGCCAATTTTGTGTGTCCAATCCACCCAATGTATGTCTTTGGAATGTGGGAGGAAACCATAGCACCCGGAGGAAACCCACATGACAGCAGGGAGGACATGCAGACTCCATACAGAAGGCACCCCAGCCTAGATTCAAACCAGAGAACCTCTTGCTGTGTCTACTCATAATGCTTTGATTTAGTGTAAGATTCTGTAAAGTATTTGGTACGCTTCCTCATGGTTGTGGAAGGTAGGGTTCAACACTGACCCAAATGTTAACATTGCAATCCGTTATATATGCTAACCTTATTTTAGTCTGAGTAGGAATGAATTATAACTTAAATTCTTGATTTTCTACCAGCAGTAACTAATCTGATATAAATGTATGTTCCTCAAACTGCTGATAACTATCTACTGGGCATGTTGATCCCATATGGTAGAAAAACACAGGTTACAATACCTGTGGCTAATAAGAGATGCACTCTAGAAAACTGGAAAGCTCATCTTTCATCAGCATGTGTAGTACATTTTTGGTGGATGTACTGTTTAAGGCATTTTAGTTTATTTTCAGACAGTGACTTCTATAAAGAATGTATGGTGGTCTGTCCCATGATCCTATACCTCACTGACCCTGTTCAAGTGCAGCCTTGATGAGTGGATAGGAAACCACAAATTTGTCCAGGGGTTCCACCTGTGTCCCTCACTGACGGGGGTGACAGGTGTTGACTGAGGTTTTTTTGGGGGGGATAAACTCTTGGCTAGGCTTGTAAGGGCCCCACGGCCATTAGCCTAGTAACCTCCTATGATCATCTTCTTCTTTCGGCTTTTCCCGGTCAGGGGTCGCCACAGTGGATCATTTGTCCACTCATGATTGGCAGTGGAATTTTACGGTGTCGAGTTGCCAGCCCAGCACCAAACCTTCCATAGAAGGCACACACATGCACACACTTACACCTAAGGCTAGTTTAGAGTGTCCAATGCACCTACTGCATGTCTTTGGGATGTGGGAGGAAACCGGAGCACCCGGAAGAATCCCACGTGACCACAGGGAGGACATGCAGACTCTGCACAGAAGGCACCCCAGCCGAGAATCGAACTGGAGAACCTCTTGCTGTGAGGCGGCAACGCTAACCGCTGCACCACCGTGGCCGCCCAGTAACCTCCTATGATCATATGTTTTATTTTTTTCTTTAGAGGTGGCTATTTATTTATGCCTGTTTAGTTATTTCCTCCTTTCTTTATTTTTATAATCTTTAGTTGTTCTGATTGTGTATGCCATGATATTTAACAGTAAGTACTGTAATAGTGTAATTTTTAAATTAATAACAAGTTACTGTGAGAGAAGCCCATTAGGACTAAACCAGGCTACAGAAAGAAAACAGAAGCAAGGAGATCAGTAGGCTGACGGGAGTGTCTCTAATATTCTTGGAATTTTAATGGTAGATCAGTTCTACAAGATCTTCTTGCTGCAAAGGTTTTGAAAGTATATGTGCAGAAGAGGGCATTCTTGATAAAAGCTTGGGGGGGGGGGGCTAATTGCAGCAACCAAGAAGTGAAGCTCTGAGGTTTTGCTTTAACAGGATGGTAAACAGATTAAAAGAAAGTATTTTAGTTCAATTCTGTACAGCTAAACACTACTCTGTAGTCAAGAACTGCCCATAAAAGTATCATTGCAGTGCCGTACTACAAAATAAAAAACATTCCTGTCTTTTCCCTTGCTTTTGATTAACTTTTCATTCTCTCTGCTATCAAGCATCTGAGATGTGGTTTGTGCTTTGGTTGCTTGGGTCATAGTCGGGGGAGTTTATTTGTCTGTCACTGGTTGATATGCAACTTGCAGGACAGAATGTTTATTGCAGACCCCTTTTATGATGACCTGGTATGAATCCAAAATTGGATGACTGCTAATCACCCGAGACTTGGCATTTCCAAGATGAGGGCCATTGCCAGTCTTGCCACCTTAAGCAGTTTCAACTGCATGGCTTTTAAACCTAAAATAGTTTGTAGTGGTGATAAGCTTAAGTTTGTAGAAAAATGTTGGTGCGGTTTTGGATGATGACTAACAGATGGCACCTGCTCCATAGCTGTCATTGAGTAAACTTGTCCTAAGACTGATTGGCCAGTAGTGCAGACCTCCATAGAGGTACTCTTAGTTAACCTCGTCCACTGGCTGTTGCCTTGGTTCTGGATAACTGTCAGAGTTCTAGCGATAGTGCATTTAGCCATATGTAATCTGGGTGCAACTGATCCCCTAAAGCTTCATTTGGTCGTTGCTGTCTCCCTGCTTGGGAGAGGTTCTCAGATTGATTAACATTTGGTGCTCATTCTTTCGTCTCTTTTCTCTCCAGCACTACATCTCTTTTTCCCAGTGTGAGGGAATCCCCTCAATGGTTTTTTAGAACTTTCTGATGATGCACCTTTTTACACTGACATGTTTAGAACGAGCAATGCTTTTTGCAAGGAATTTTATTGTCATCTGTTAATTGTATCGCATTAGTGTATTATTCCTTTAGGTTTTTATTTGATCTTTTAAGTCTGTACAGCTTGGTTATAAGCATGTTAATAAAATTGCATTTCTATTAGATTAAATTTACCTGAACTGTCCTCCTTTGGTACTCTCTTTCTGTTGAAGGAGTTGGGAGTGGGAGCTACACTGTCAATGTTTTTGAGAAACCCATTCAAGTTTCTAGCAGTCAGGGAAGGAGACATCAACGTATGCTGCTAAATTCAACAAGAATGCTTGCCTCTGTTACTGCTTCTCATAGGAGAAAGGGGTTGGGAAATGCCCCTGCTGTGGTGTTTGAGACCCTTTGAAGTTTCAGCAGTCAGCAAGGGAAGCTAAATTTGCCAAGAGTGTTTACCTGTGTTATGCTTTGTTACTGCTAAGGTAGCAATAGCCTTTCTGTGATACCCCCTTCCCCACAAATATGCTATCTGTGTCTTGTAGCTTTCCACTAACAAAGGAGTCGAGAACATTAAATGCTGATGCAGTTTAGTAATGTAGATGTTCTTCATGTTTCATTGTTGCAGTCATCACACTTGGGTTATCTGCCTGCAGGTAGCCCTCAGTTGGCCCGAATACCAGAGTCTTGGGATTTCTGGGTCGGATGCTGTCGCCTCTTCCATGACGTCAGGGGTATAAAACATGCAGCCAACACCATTACATCAGCTTTTGTTGCCGCACGGGAACCCGAAGCAGACACAGTTAAGTGCCGGTCGGCCGCTACCTGAAATTTTCATTTTTTGAGTTTCAAACCTGAAGTCTTCTAAAGCTAAGTACCCCGTTGGGGATCCTTTTTTTCTTGCTCTAACTGATGTCAGAAAAAGTTAACAGTTGTCTTGCCTGTGGAAAGCAAATACCTCACAGAGATTTTCATTCTTACTGCGTCACCTGCTTAGGCCCAGACCACGACATTCCTCGCTGTCAGTTTTGTGCCTTGTTCAACGCCCAAACTATTCGTCTTCGGGCTATTATCTTTGTCGCTAAATTCTTTCGCTCTCATTCTCCATATTCCAAAATGGCTTCATTAAGCCATCTGACTACCGATCTTCCGAAAAAACATAAGGATAAAGACAGACAAAGTGAAATGCACAAAACAAATCCAACAGAAGAAAATCTGGTAACCTTGAGCCACGGACCAAGAAAGGCACAAAGCACGTAGATTTAACGCAACTTTAATTGTTTAAAACAAAAGCGTTTTTGCCGTTAAAATATAGCAGCTACTTCGGAATAATTATATTTTATCTATATTTTAACGGCGAAAACGCTTTTGTTTTAAACAATTAAAGTTGCGTTAAATCTACGTGCTTTGTGCCTTTCTTGGTCCGTGGCTCAAGGTTACCAGATTTTCTTCTGTAGGATAAAGACAGAGACAGACCACATAGGTCCAAAACTGCCAACGATACTTCCGTTAAGCTAGTCGCCAGTCCGCCAGTACTCAGGTGCTTTCGCAGCCCCTGATACCCACTTCTACAGATTCGCAGGCCTCTACTGAGACCCATTTGGAGTCCGGTATGCTGCGAGATGCTTCTTCGACTATGGAACCTGTGGATGTCTCTACCTTGGATGGGTCTGGAGTTGCTGTGCAGGCACCGGCTTCTGAGGGTATATTCAGGCCTTCCAATGTTCATATTAAACTGACTACTTCGTTTTTGACTAAAACTACCAAATTTCTCAGGCCCAGAGTTCGCACTATGCCTAGGAAACCGACGACCAAAGCTCATTCTCAAGCTCCCATGCCTCAGAAACAAATGCTTAGAATGGCTGAAGACCTTATTACTTTAATTAGGAGAAGCCAGCCTTCCCCCTCTAAAAGACGAAGAATGGATTTTCCTTCTGATTCTACAGACCATGAGTCCGATGACTCTGACCCCTCTGATTACTAGGACATACCCTTATCCACCTATGAGTATCCAGATGCAGAGGATTCCATTCCCTCTGCCTCCCCTCCAGAGGACTTTTCTTTCGGTGAAACCTTGCATACCCTAAGAGAGCATTTCCAATGGGAATGCCAGGACTACTCTCAGTAAAAAAAGAGACTCGGGGGAATTTTTAGACTTGCCTCCGCACAGGCCTCTAGCTATACCCCCTGTCCTGGATATTGTAGATGATGTCTTCATGGAAGTCTTACCCCTGATACTTCCAGCTCCTAGAAAGCCTTACAGGTACTACAGAGTACCCGACTTTCACAAATTTCTCTTTACAAATCCTACTCCAGATCCAGAGACCATTTCCCAGGGACGTAAGGTATTAAGGCTACTACAGCCAAAAACCCTACCCCTTCAGACAGGGATTCTAGTGCTTTAGATAGATTGGGTAAGAAGGTATGTACCTCTGCAACTCTTGCCATCAAGGCTTTAAATTGCCAGTTTCACATGCTGAAGTACATTATTATGGAACTAATTAAACAAAAAATATTGATTCCTGATTGTGCAGAAAATAAAGATTTACAAGAGTTAATGCATTCTGCAAACCAAGTTGGTAAACATACCTTGCAGTGTGGTTTTGATGCCTTAGAAGCATCTTGCAGGGCTGCTGTCACTGGGTCTGTTGTGAGAAGGCATGGTTGGCTGAAAGAACAAATCTTGCCAGACCATGTCAAAGCAAAATTACTAGATGCTCCATTAAATCAAGAATGTTTGGCACAAAAGCAGAAGAAGTTCTTAAAAAGATGGAGGAAAAAGCTAAATCTACGCAAACTGTTAAAGATTTCTTATAGGTACAGCCACCTAGATTCAGTAGGCGTTGGCCTTCGAAGAACTGGTTCTTTCCAGTCCCTCCCAGGCCGCCTCAGTCCAAACCCAAAGGCAACAGACCACAAAAACTACAGTCTCAGGGTATGTACAGATCTAAAAAATGGAGTGCTCCCACCTCAAAAATAGGGAGTGGTAAGCCACCCTCTTATGGAAAAAGTTCACAAAGACTTCCCCTCATCCTTCCCAGCCATGCCCAAGTACTTGCACCCCTAGGAGGAAAACTCGCCCTGCATGCAAAAATCTGGGAATACATTACTCAGGACCATTGGGTCTTAAACATTGTATCCCAGGAATACAGACTCTACTTCCATTCACTGCCAACCCCAAGCAGATTGCCAGACCTTCCCCAAAACCAGTGGGCAGAGGCCCAAAAGCAAGTACTTTCTCTTTTCAGTATCAGGGCTATTCACCCTGTTCCAGCAGAGCAAAGGGGACAGGTTTTCTACTCCAGACTGTTTCTGGTGCCCAGAAAAGAAAACTCTTGGCACCCTGTCCTGGATCTGTCAATTCTCACCACCTTCCTGGTGGTACCAAAGTTCAGAATGCTTACACTCCAACAGCTGCTGCCTGTGCTAACCAAGGACTCCTGGCTGGTCACCCTAGACTTAAAAGAAGCTTATCTGCATATCCCCATAAGGGAATCTTGCAGGAAATATCTATGCTTCAGGGCAGGCTCTATGCACTATCAGTTCATTGCACTTCCCTTTGGCTTATCAACTGTGCCCAGGGTATTCGCAAAGTGCCTGGCTCCAGCCATTGCATATTACAGGCAGAGAAGCATTCACATTTACCCATACTTGGACGATTGCCCGATTCAGGCAGACAGTCAGGAATTGCTACTTCAGCACCTGACATTTGTAAAGAGACTCCTAACTTCTCTGGGATATACCATCAACGAAAATAAATCACATCTGGTACCCTGCCAAGAAATTATATTCCTGGGAGCAAGCTTGAACACAACTTCCCAGATGGCATTCCTCACTCCAGAAAAGCAGGTTTATTTGACAAATTACTTCAAACTACTGGCCACCCAAACCCAGCTATCTGCAAGAAAAATACTGCAAGCCCTAGGGTTTATGGCCTCATACATTCTACTAATTCCATATGCAAGATTGCATACGAGGAAACTTCAGTGGTACTTAAAAAGTCTCTGGTGTCAACAGTCTCAGGACCTGGAAATGGTGATTCTGATCATTCCTTTCTTAAGGACAGAGTTCCTTTGGTGGGCAGAGGCCTGCAACCACAAGGGACTCCCTTTCACTCAATCCCCCGCCGCCCAAACCGTGACAGCAGACACATCAGACTATGCATGGGGGGCTGACATGGCAGGCAAATGCATTCAAGGCAAATGGAGCCCAGGACAAATGCACCTGCATATCAATCAAAAAGAAATGTTAGCTGTACAGAATGCTCTGACAGCCTTCAAATACCTTATCCTTCCAGGACAACACTTGATAAAGACAGACAACACCACGGTTATGTGGTACATAAACAAGCATTGGGGAACTCATTACTACCCACTCTGCATGGTTAGCCATGGTTCTGTGGAACACAGCCTTGAGCAACCAAGTGCACCTGCAAGCTCAATTCACTGGCAGACGACTTGAGCAGAAATCTAATGGACCCGCACGAGTGGAAACTGGAACCCAATTCATTCAAGCTTCTAATCCACAGGTGGGGGACACAAGAGGTGGACCTATTTGCTTCCCCCCAGAACCATCAGTTGAGCAAATTTTGCACCAGAACTCCCCACAGCCAAGCATGGAAAGTGGATGCCCTATTCTTTACATGGGAAAACATCTCAGTCTATGCCTTTCCCCCTCTGCCCCTCCTCTTGAAAGTACTACTCAAGATAAAACAGGACAGGCCAAGGACAATCCTTATTGCACCAGACTGGCCACGCCAGCACTGTTACCCACTTTTATGCAGTCTGACAACAGTGCCACCCTGGCACCAGCATCAGACCCCCTCTCTGGGGGGGCCAGATTTTGCATCCTCAGCTGCAAACCTTGAACCTAGCAGCCTGTCTTATTCCCTGAATACATCACCAGCAACCCTCAGCAAACAGGTGCTGGATGTCATCCTTGAGGCCAGGAGGCCTAGTACTAGGAAATCCTATTCAGAAAAGATACTGTTCTTGGAGCCAGTCTCAGGGAAAGGACATAGCCGTGCCCATCTTACCTCAAATCCTAGATTATCTAGCAGAGCTGCTTCACAAAGGCCTATCCTTCTCATCCATTAAGATTCATGCCTCTGCCATCTCAGCTCATTACAATACTGAGCCCACCCCTCTTTTTCTCTCCGTCTGGTCAAACAGTTCCTGAGAGGAGCTAACAATTTAAGATCCCTGAGGAGAGCTCCCACTCCTGTCTGGGACCTTAACTTTGTACTAGAGAAGCTCACGCTTCCCCCTTTTGAGCCTGCTACTACAGCAGAGTTAAAATTCCTCTCTTGGAAAATGGCCTTACTTCTAGCCATCACTTCAGCAAGAAGAGTGTCTGAGTTGCAGGCCCTTATGGCTGTGGAACCCTTCATTATCTTCCATGTGGACAGGGTTTCCTTCAGGACTAAGCCATCGTTTATGCCCAAGGTGGTATCCAGTGTGGCTTTAAACCAATCCATCCATTTACCAACCTTTTTTTCCTAATCCTCAGAATAAAGGGGAAAGGATCCTACACTCCTTGGATGTGCACAGACAGCTTAGGTTGTGCCTTGACAGGACTAAACCGTTCAGAAAATCTGACCAGCTGCTAGTCAACTTTGCTACAGGGGCAGAGGGCAAGGCCATTTCAAAGCAAACCATCTCCAAATGGATAGCACACTGTATCCATTTCTGCTACAAGCACCATGGAAAACCTACCCCACAGGGGATTAGAACCCATTCCACTAGGGCTTCCTCAACCTCTACAGTATTTCTCAGGGGAGTCCCTACCAGAGACATCCTGGAAGCTGCAACCTGGAGTTCAGTACACACCTTCACCAAGCATTACCACTTGCCTATCTTTTCTAAATCCAGAGCTGGATTTGCTACAGCAGTCTTACAAGGCCTGCTAGCCAGCCCTAATACATCTTGACTGCCTCCACCCTTCCTCAGCTTTGGGAATCAACCCAAGTGTGATGACTGCAACAGTGAACATGAAGAACATAGTACAGTTGTGTACACTTACCATAAATGTAGATGTTCGAGTGTATTCACTGTTGCAGTCCTGGTTACCCTCCCTCCAGCCCCCTGACTTTTCTATACTTCCTACCTATGCTCTTTTTTGGCCATATCTTATGGCAATGGTATTTACTTTTTACTGGAGGTGTTCCACACCATGTAATTGCTTCCTATTTTGGGGGCTCCTGACATCTGAGGCAAG
>NC_056747.1:286107827-286112827 GCF_019279795.1 Protopterus annectens | reverse complement strand
TGTACATGTTGAAACACTAGAGACAGACCACCACGATAGGTAAAAATATTTAATGGTCAAGGACAAGCACTTTCGCATACATAAAGCATGCTTCTTCAGATCCATAAAAACTACATTTTACAGATGTCGTATATATACTAAAAATGTTCTAACTAATAAAACAATCAAGCAATTAATTAATCAAGCTGTAAATTCATTATCCAATTAATGAACTGATTCAGTATATAAAAACATTTCTTAAAACTGACATGACAGTTATTTACATTTCAAACATATTAAAATCATTTTGGAGCTTTTGAAGCATCATATAACCCATGTAAGTGACAATATATAAAGTGTCATTTAAAAACCATATTAATTTGTTCATTGCACACTGCCCTTGCTATGGCTGTTGGTCTGACCACTAGACTGAATAATTATTACACCTCTGGAATGAATCAAAAGAAACTCGAGTGAACAATGCGTCTTGAGTGAACATGGTTACTTAAATAAAATGAATTCAAAATCGTTTAATTTATTATATTAAAACCTATAATTGCTTTTCCTGATCTGATGAAGTCTGCAAGATGAAAGTGCTAATCCAAATAAAGCTTCTTTAAATGAATACTGACTCAAGGTGTCTTATTTCAAAGATTTGGAGAGATTTAATATGGAAATTTGGGACTTTGGGATAGAAGGTAAGGTTCACTTTCCTTCTTGTACCACAACTCACCCTTGAGCTACTCCCTTCAGCATTTATTTTATTATTTTATTATTTTTATGGGTCTCTGAGGATATTTCTGTGTAAAACTGAGTCCAGTTTTCCCACCCTTCCATAACTTTAAAGTATTTCTTGACAAAATCAGTAGACTTGTCATCATTTTATTTGCTAAAATCTCTTCAGATAACCATTTTCAGTGGTCAGATAAGGTGTCAGCAACAAAATAAATATATCTTCATATATCCTGGTTATATTTATATGAGGAGAAATCCACGATTTTCTCTTTTTGTGGGGAAATAATCAAAAGAGGTTTTGGACCTGCCATCTCAAATCCCAGCTCTAATACACACGGCTGCTCCAACTGATATCCTTTTGTATTAATATTTCTCCTCTAGTTTGCTCTGCATGTCAGATATTGCAAACAGCATATCTGATGTCCTTTTCATTCATTCCTCAACTGATGGGTTTGGATCTCAGAGTCTGATCCAACAAGGCCGCTTCTACCAGATCTTCAGAAACAAAAACTCTCAAGCTCCTTCCTTTACCCATAATGCAAAACCAAGCTAACGTACTCCGCTCTCATTTGCCACCATTCTGCTTCAGACACGGATACTGTTGCTCTCGAGCATCTGGAGTTGATATCAGTCTTTCATGAATTACATCTTAAAAAGCTCATCATATCTAATCCTACATTCTGCTATGTTCCTTGCCAGTTTTCTAATATTTTTAGCAAATTTCTTTCTTCTTTTAGCTACAGATTTGTTGCTACCTCTCTAATGTACCATCATTGGTACGCTCCTTTATTCAAGTTAAACTTACTCTTTAGAGTAGCCTTTACAGTACCATTGTTTGTAGTTCCTTCTATCTCTTTCCTTTATTCTTCTCCTTAAAAAAGTCTTTATTTACATAGTTTTTAGAGATTTTCTTCCTTTGTGGTTATGGCCAACAAGGCTACTGGTTTTAAAAAGTGCATTACCTGTGGGCGTAAAATCCCTAACTTGAATGCCCGCGGACCTGCACACTTGAACGCGGATTGCTCTATTTGCTCTGGATTCAACTCCAGAGCTCTTACTGACCATAGGAAAAAAACTATTGCTGAAGGCCTTCTCCTCTCTACCTCTTTTGCTTCTGTAGCTGGGGCTCAAACACCCTCCAAGGAACCAGACAAGGAGAAGCCAGACTCCACTTCTAAGGATAAAGAGTCTCACAAGAGGACCCCAGACTGTTATTCCTCATCAGTGCCTCCTACTAAGATGTTAAAAAGTTATATCAGATTACTTCAGATCCAACTGGTTCTAAGTCTCTCCAGATCCAAACTCCTCCGCTCCTACCAGATCCAGTCACTTCATGGCTCCCTTTACCTTTTTTGGAGGGATCCTTCTCACAGGCATTCCAGACCTCCATCCTGTACATCTTCTCTTAGGCCTTCCAGAAGTTTATCTGAAGCTGATGTGGATAGGATGGTGAAAAAATTATTCAGAGCTCAGATCCAGTTGGGGGTACTCCCGGCTCTGACTCTCACCAGATCCGTAAGCCGACCTTTGTCCCCCTTGGTCTCTCCTCCTCTCCAGGCCCTTGGACAGATTTGGTAAATGCTTGTATGCTTCAGCACCCTTTGCCCTCTGTTCTCTGAATTATCTGGAACATTTTTTTGAGATTACAAAGAGATTTAACCAAAGAGCTTTCCAGACATCTTTGTGGGTCCATGTCTGCTGAACACCAAAATAGAATCTCCTCGCAACTGGCCACCCTCCAGTCTATTTCTAATGTGTCCATGGAGCTGATTTCTCATGCAGCAGAAGGTACCTCATGGGTGGCGGTATCAAGCATAGCAATTAGGAGACATGCCTAGATGCAGCTCTGTGTTTTGTGGAGCCCTTTTAAGTCATCGTTCATCAATGCATTATTTGATGGACCTTTCTTATTTGACCCCAAGGTAAAGGGCACACACTCCAAATGTGAGCAAGAGGGGAAGATCCTGCCTGCCGTGGGCGTGCATTTGCCATCTCCTCAAAGACGTTTCTTCAAGAATCAAGAGGGAGGCAGAAAAATGTGGTTTCTCAAATCCCAGGGTTTTTTTCCCCCAGACTCTTGTGAAGATAGTTCACCCAGCGGCAGAAGGGGAGCTCCAATGTTAGATGCTGTCTCTGTGGCAGAGGTGGCCCGCAGAACCAGGGCTTCCATGATTCCTTCTATGATAAGCCCTACCAGTACTCCTGAAGGGAGGCCCCGACAGTTATCCTCTAGAGGCAGTCGGGGGACACTTGTCTCTCATCAAAGAGCCTGGCTGTCTATAACAAAATATTCTTGGATGCAGAGAATTATATCCAGAGGTAATATAATACCATTTTCCAAATTACCCCAACCAAAATGAAAAGAATACCTGATGTTCCACCCAATCAAAGGGAAGCAGCAGCATTAGGAAAAAAATAAGCCACTAGAAAAAGTAGTCATCCAAGAAGTTCCCCCAGACCAGAGAAGATCCAGGACCTATCAAAGATTCTACTTGGTGCCAAAGAAAGACTGAGGACTTGAGACCAATTCCGGATCTCAGAAAACTTTAAATCAGTTTGTACAATATTCAAGGTTTTGGATGGTCACACCTGTCCATTTTGCGTCTACTTCCAAAAGGACAATTAGATGTACTCATTAGACCTTCAGGATGTGTACTATCACAGATATCTGCACTTCTGGCTGGGAGCCAGTCATTAGTAGTTCAGAGGACTGCCTTTTCTTTGGTCTGTTACCAAATGTATGGTAGTGGCAGCAGCTCACTTGAGACTGCTGGGATTCAGAGTGTTTCCATACTTGGTAACTGGCTCCTATCTGCTCGAACCAGGCATTGACTCCTACAAGCAAGGGGCTACTTGCTCCAGTTGTGCATCCATCTAGGCATCACAGTCGATTACAGCAAACTGCAACTCACATCTCTGCAGATTCTGGACACAGTCAATTAGATGGCCTCCCTTCCTCCTGCTCAAATCCAGACACTGAGGTCCCAGGTCAGGAAGGTAATTCAAAATTGTTCTCTTCGATTGTGACTAATTTTACAAGCCTTGCAGATCATGGGTGCTGCTGTCAACTTCTTTCCTCTAGCCAGGTTTCACATGCGCATACTTCAATGCACTCTGTCAACTCAGTGGTTCATTCTTCAACATTCTTTAACCACTCCAGTCAAGATCACACAGGCATGCAAAAATTATCTTAATGGAGTCATTTGAATGAACTCTCAGAAGGTTGTCCATTTGTTCCCCTTCTGCCGATGGCCACAGTGACCATGGACGCTTCCCAACTAGGGTGTGGGGCAGTGCATGGACGCTTCCCAACTGGGGTGTGGGGCAGTGAGTAGAAAGGACAGTCCAAGGTACATGGTCTCCTGAAGAGGCCAGGATGCATATCAGTGTTGCAAGCTTTTCAAGATGCTCTCCCATCCGTGACATTTGCCATTCAGACAGTATGTCATTGGTATGATACATCAGCAAACAGGGAGGAACCAAGTCTTTATCCACTTTAAGAAGCAATGAGAATATGGCAATGGGAAATCTCTTCCAGTCGCATTCTAATAACGTACATTCTGGGAAATCCAACATGATTGCAGACAAACTAAGCAGGTCCATTCTGATGAGTGGTCTCTCATTCTCAGTGAGTGATAGAATTTTCCATTGATGGGGCCAACCATGCTGTGATCTGTTCACTTCTCCTCTAAACAAGTACAGCAGGTTTTTGTTATGATCCCTGCAATGGGGAAGTCACTGAGAGATGATGTAATCCATTATTGGTCCCCTCGGCCTCCTTTATGCTTATCCACCACTGCCTCTCATTCCCAAATTTCTACAGAAAGAATTCTGGTTGAAGAGCACAGTAATCCTCAGTGTCCCCTTTTGGCCTTGCCAGTTTTGGTTCCCTATCCTCTGGCCTTAACTTTTTATCCGCCCTGGATACTGGACTGGATCCAACTGCAGACCACCTGTCTCCCCCCTGACATATGATTCATCCAGACTTAACAGGCCTCAAACTGACCGCATGGTTTCTCCAATTCCATTCATTGTTAGACAGCCCAGGCTGTCCTTCCCATTCCATCCTACCTTATCTTCTCAAACAGCTTCTACTAGAAGCATTTACAAAAGTAAATAAGAGAGATTTGTATTCTGGGCCATTAGCAGGGACCTGGATCTCTTTTCAGCACCTGTACCATCTATTCTTGAAATTTTAGCTTCAATTTGCAATGAAGGCACTAGTTTTTCAACTGTTAAGGTCTAGTTGGCTACCACTTCAAATTTCCACATGGGTGAAAATTAGT
>NC_056747.1:286005327-286102827 GCF_019279795.1 Protopterus annectens | reverse complement strand
ATATTAAACACCTTTATTAAAAATGGACACACATGCATTAATAAAAATGAAAACAAATCATTAACTTTTTTCATTTACACACACATTCTACATTACATCTTCTTTCTTTTTAACAGCGGTCTTTAAATCCTTTTATCACTCAATTCCTGCTTTCCCTTAAACCTTGCTCTCCTCCTGGGCATTAGTCTGCATTGTTTGGAGAGAGATTATCCACTGGAATTTGTGGAGGGTATTTTACAAGAGATTTTGAGAGAGTGGGGTTCGAAATATCAACCTTTGTTTGGTAGAGATCTTTCTAAAACAAAAAATAATGGAAAAACAGAGTTCTTCCTACAGTTTCTCCCAGGCATGTGTGGTGCTATACAGTTCATATTATAATGACATAAGGAACATCCTTTGCAAGAATTGGAATATTTTTAGGGGTGACCTCAATATTTTACAAGCAGTGGGTGAAAAACCTATTTTTTATACTAAAGTGGGTTGCAACTTGAAAATTACCTTGGAGGGTAACACGAATAACAGAGTGCAAAATCAAATGAATTTACTAAAGCCTGTGGTTATTATACACAGTGTAGATTTATATTGTCAGTTGTTAAGTTTGAAACTTGACAATACAAAGCAGGACACAGTGTTTTTTAAAAATAATTGTCACACTAGTAAAATAGTATATTTGGCTAAGTGTAATTCTTGCCCGGGGTTTTATGTTGGGAAAACTGAGAGGGCTCTCAGGTCCAGGATATGTGAACATTTATATGATATTAAGAATTCAAAAGAAACTAATGCCTTATTCAGGCATAGTAAAATATGTCAAACAACATTCTCAGTAGAAAAATGACTTTAATGTGAAGAGCAAAGCTTTCGGATAAAATCCTTTATCAATACTGAAAATACAAATGCAAATGCAGAGTATATATAGGTCTAAAAATGTCATATGACCGGCAGCCAAGAAGTCACATGACTCAACCATTAAAACAAAACATGTAAAAATAAATAAATATGCAAAGCTAAAAAATGCAACAGCATAATGCATATATGAAAACAAAAAACATTTAAAAAAAGCAAGAATGTATATTTTTAAAAAAAGCATACTTTTATACCTAAAAATCAAATGTACAATCATATACATAAAGAGAAAATCTCATAATCTAGATCTACTCATTCTAACCAAAATAGGTTTAAGGCTGACAGTACTATTCAAACCAGGGGGTGAGTCACCCATCAATCTAATTATCCAGTTATATACTCTGCATTTGCATTTGTATTTTCAGTATTGATAAAGGATTTTATCCGAAAGCTCTTCACATTAAAGTGTTTTTTCTACTGAGAACGTTGTTTGTCTTGCTGGACCTCTTGGCATTTGTGTTTGGACATAGTAAAATATGTGCCAATTTTTCTGGATTCAAGTTTGGGATATTGGATATAATAGAAATAAACCCCAGGGGTGGTAATTGGAAAAACACTTTAAACAAAAGGGAATTGATGTGGCAGCTTCGTTTGGCAGCTAATATGTGTCCAGGATTAAATGATTTTATATCTGTCTTGCCTGCTTTAAAAGAAAGAGCAGAAAGGTTTTGATTTTAAAATATGACTTTCTCATAGAAATGTTTTTATTGGATTGTTTAGTTTTTACAGTGTATGCCTTTTAGGGTATTAATTTATTCAAGGGATTTTTGTTTGATTGGTGGGATTTTAACCTATCCTGTGTTACTGTAACATATTTAAATCCACATGAATGTTTGTATATTGTTCTGATGAAGTCAACTTTACTTTGATGAAAGCGCTTAACCTGGAAATAAATTTTGTGTCTACTAGTCCTGCTGGTGAACTTGTTGGTTTTTAAGTTTCTTATTTTCACCAGTTCTCTACATTTTTCTGGCATTAGTCTGCATTTATTGTGCCCACAAAATACATTTATTTCTATGTAGATGTTCTTCGTGTTTCACTGTTGCAATCATTACAATTGGGTTATCCTGCTGGTAGGCTAGCCTCAGTCGGCCTGAATTCCAAAGTCTTGGTCCGGCGTCGGTTGCTGTTGCCTCTTCCCTGATGTCAGGGGTATAAAAGATGCAGCCGACACCATTTTCTTCAGTCTTTCTTGCCGTGCGGTACCCGAAGCAGAAGCAGTTTGCAAGTGCCGGTCAGCCGATTCCTGAGATTTTCGTGTTCAAATTTCAGATCCGAAGTCTTTTTTAAAAAGCTAAGTACCCCATTGGGGAAACTTTTTTCTTGCCCCAGTCTGATGTCAGAAAAAGGTAATAATTGTATTTCTTGTGGGAAGCAAATACCTCATAAGGACTTTCATTCTTACTGTATTCCTTGCTTAGGCCCTGACCACGACGTTGATAGTTGTCGGTTTTATTTCTAGATTTAACCAACGCACTATTAAGCATCGGTACGATTTTGCATTACACTATTTTGGCAGAAAATTTAATTATACGATGTCGTCGGATAGCCATCCGACTACCGGAATTCACAAGAAACGCAAAGAAAAAGAAAAGGACAGGCAACCGAGGTCCAAAACAGACGAAGAGGCTTTCTCTAAGCCAGTCGCCGGTTCTCAGTGAGGCGAATTCGCAGCCCCTGATGCCCGCTACTTTAGAGTCACAGGCCACTACCGACTCCCATGTGGAGTTGACTAGGCTGCTGGAAACTTCTAAGGATCCTTTTTCCAGTTCTGTTATCTCTTTTACAGTGTTCAATGCTTTCAGTATAGTCAGCTTAAATTTTGATTTTCTAGTAATTGATTTTTTTTTTTTTTGACAGCCAGCAGAATTCAACTTAGTAAGGCCTTACTGTGTGTAGGAAATTCAAATCTTGTGTCCCCACTCAAAAGAATAATTACCTTAGTTACAGCCGTTTCCTGCCCAATAATTCTGATGGAGTACTCTGTAGCGAATTTTTTAAATCTACCAACTCATTACACTTCCAAAAACATGTTCCTAATTATCTCTTTTCCCAGTCACACCTCCAACATTTTTTGTCTGCCTGAGGAACATTTCTTTGAAGTTTGCTAGAGTTATAAAAACACCCATGCAAACACTTCTAAGGAAAAATCCTAAACCTGTATGGATTTTATTGCATACTTAGGAGTCATAAGTATGTCCTCCTATTGGTTTTTTTGTAAATTGCATTTCCAGTTTGCCTTTCCAATCTTTTCTATCCTCCTGTGATTCTTACAGTTATCACTGCAATATGCTATATGCCCTACTAATTATCCTCTTTTTAACAGTCTGGCAATTGGCTTTGAGGATTAAGGAGCTGTTACCAAGATGTTTCCTGTGGTCCAGCAGTGCAAGATTTGATTCACTCAGTCTCCATTGCCCAGGTGTCTGAGCAAGTCACTTAACCAGACAGCTGTCTCAGGTTGAGACTGAAAAAGATCTGTGGATATTGGTGCTCTACGCAGGAAAACAAATACAAGTAAAATAAAATAAAATAGCCCCTTGATTCAACTAAAAATCTACTAGAGCAGGTTAAGATTCCCATGCTTCTTTCTCTTTGGCTATACTCTGATATCAGTCCCTGATAGGGAAGGCAGTCTCTAACCTGCAGTCTAAACGTCTTGGCATCATGCCACTCTATTAACTTTCCCTCTGTAGTTATTTGCTCCCTATACCTTTGTTCTTTTGCCAGTTTTATTCAGTAAATTCTTTCCCCTCTGGCCTATTTTCTGTATCCCTTCTCAGTCATCTCTATTGGCAAAATCTCATTTCTTGATTTGTTTATTGGCTTAATTCTTAGAATACTGCTTGGTGGTTATTGTTGTCTTTAATGATCTACTGCCAAAACCCTACTCTCACCTCATTTATTGAACTCTTCCCTTCATTTTATCATCTTGCATTTTGACTTTGAACTACAGTCGTTTGCTTGTGTTATGTATATGAGCCATAACAGTGTAGCTCTAAAATATCACTTCAAATCAGGTAATCCTAAAACACCTTCTTCTATTGGGAAGATGTATCCCACTTAACTGTTGCCCCCTTTCCCTCCCAAATGAAATCATTCATCTCTTTTAATTATTGTTCACAACTTTTCCTCTAGTTGATGAAAATATACCTGACGTATGTAAAACTAAAAGGACTAAAACGTTTCACTGCTTGTATCTTACTATCCATATTGCAAATAACAGTTTACAGTTTCTTAGTTGTTATGTTATCTTTTGTTTAGTTTCTTCCTGCATATCTTTAGTTGCGATAACAGAAGGCTTTTCAATTCGTACTCTTAAATACTTCATCTTATGTCCCCATGAATATATTAAACCAAATCACGAGTATGGACATATTTTATGCCAGTAGCCTTTGTTTTACCTTTATTCATTTTTTATCCTGAAAAGACTTGAAACTGCATAAAACATGTTCCACAGCACTGATACGTCATTGTCTGAATTTAGCACTGATATGTCGTCTGAATTTATCAAGTACAAAGTATCAGCAAATAAAGCCAACTTTTCTTGGTTACCATACCAATTGTATCCTTGAATTTCCGAGTCCCTTATTTTCTTTGGCATTGGCTGTCAAATATAAGGCAAATAAAGGTGAAGGAGGGCACCCCCACCTGGTTTCTCTGTTCAAACACTCCCTGAGTTTGGCAATAACCCTTTCTATTTTCTGTTGCCTAAGTTGCTGCACTAAAAGTTTTCATGCTTCAGAAGTATCATGAACAAGTAGTTGTTTAACAGCAATCTTTCTAAACTCATGCATATTATAAGTTTTATTACTTCTTAACTACATCTCTTTTATTTCTACCATATTTTTAAACTCCTTTTTTATTTTCTCTCCCTCACTAGCTATTCCTTCTAAAGGAATGTCTTTCTTCCCTTCTAGCTCTCAAATAATTTCCACTACCCTTTCATTAAATTATTCTACTTTTAGGTGGTAGGTGGGAAAATGCCAGTGTCTCATTTTACTTCATCACCCTGAATTTTTATTTTAGTTTTTATATGCATAATCTGAAATGTTATCTGCTGTGTGGTGAAGCTTTCAGTTAATACATGTGTTCCTGTGAAATAAGTTTTATCCAGTCTAGACCAGTTATTGTACTTTGGGGAGTAATATGTAAATTTTGTCTGTTTCTGCTACTAAATTCACATCTTCCCTCCTAAATATTTTCATAATATTTTTTTCAGAAATGTACCTACCTTTGTTATAGCTTCGCTTCTATGTCTCTTGATACTTCCTCGCTGTTGCAAATCAAGTTCCAGTCCCTACCTATAAGTAGTGATCCCTGCTAAAAGCTGATTATTTCTCCCGCAATTTTCTTAAGCTCCATAGTAGCACTTTTTGGTGGAATATAAATGCACACCAGAATAATCTTCCTCCCTTGTCAGTAACCCTTTACTAACACATCTACCATTATTGTCTTTTTTTTTTTTGGTTACCTCTTCTGTTACAGTTGGAGCCCTTCTAGCAATCGGTGATATACTCACCCTTTCCTTTGTCCTAATATCCTGCTGAGTATCCATTCTGAAGTATTTTCTTTGTCAAATTCCCATCTTGATTTCTTTCTAAATGTGACTCCTGCAGCACTGCTTATTTGCACTCTGTGTTTCTTAATATAATCCAGTGCTCTCTCCTTTCTCTCTATACCTGTAAGGGCATTTACATTCCAAGGTACTATGAGTAGAGTAGCCATTATGACATAAAGCTTTTGCTACCACTTAATATACATGACAGTTTGCTTGAACATGCGTTTCCAAAGTTTGTCTTACATACACTTTTTGGCAGGGCAATCTTTTATACAGTTTCTTATCATTTCTATTTGAACCTATGTCACACTTCTCAAGACATTTTATTTTAATGAAAACCTGAAACAAACCAAATGCATTTTCAAAACACCCCTACCCTGTATAAACTTAGAACAAGCATACAAACTATGTACATTTTAACAAATGAAGTTTAACCCTCCAGATAGGGGGATAGTTGCCTCAAATCTACAGCCACACCCACAGGCATAACCTAATCTAAAATTAAGATTTCCCATTTTAAAGCACGTTTCAGCCTTTGTTCCATTTACACTGATTGCTTTCTGTTCGTTTATTATTTCTTTTCCCCATCCAGATATGAAAAAACATTTTAATGCTTTCAGAATCATTAATCTTTAACCCTAAAAAGGTGCAGTGGATATCTTTAAATGTAATTATGTTATGCACGGTTCTATTAAATTCATTAAAGTATTAAGGCTGCTGCAGAAACTACCATCTCTTATTAACTTGCCATAATTTCAGACTTTATTTTTCATTGAACTGCTTGTCATTGTACCTTTGAAGTTTGCATTTCCCTCAGCAAAGGATGCCTAGAATTCTGAGCATTAATTGCTTGCACCTGCAGATAGCTTGCCTACATGTAAAAGTAGTCAGCGATGAGAAAAACAGCTAATAACTTGCATATGTTTGATGGAATCTTTATAAATTTCACTTGGAACAGAATGTATGGTATTCTCTTGGCTAAGTGCCTTCAGCTTCAGACATCGTGCCTGTCCCCATTCTGGTCTCATTAAATATGTATATGAGCATCTTACAAGCAGGCATTTTAAACCTTTTTGCTATACAAGAGCAGAGAAGTCTTACATATGTGATACAAGCATTGATAAGGACTAGTCAGACTGGAAAAAGATTTGCAATAAAGCTTTCATAATTGGCTCCAAGGAATATGAGCTCCACAAAGGCATAAACACAGCCTGTCATATTAAATGTGTTACAAAGCATGGTAATAAAGTCTGGTGATAGCCTTGTCAAACCAAGCATTTGCAATGATCAAAGTGCAAACCACTCGGATGAAATGTTTTATATAAATGTTAAGAAAAAAGCTTTACTTATAATTGCTACTTTTTTCACTTTTAGTATCCTTCTAAACGTTAAAGACATAAGGTAGGGTATATACTTTACATCTGCAAGTTCAATAAGCTCATCAAAAAGTCCAGTCTTTTCTCGGCCACTTTTATTTGCAAAGCTGTATTTCACAAAATGTGATTGATATTTTATAATCTCGCATTTATTCCTTTCACTGTTGCTGTTCTTTTTCATGGTCTTCTCCATCTCCCAACACTAGACTCTGGTTTGGGTCCAAGATACTTCTGATTCTTCTAGACAATTCCTGTTTTTTTTCTGACTGCCAAGCATTTTCCTTTTGAACATTGGAAATGTTTTGCTGGGAAGTCTGTCTTTGAACTTTACTGACAGAGAAATGAAAATCAGGAGTCCCTTTCTGCTTGCTGTTTCACTTTTTGTTAGGTAAACTTTTATATTTCCTCCTTACCCTGTTGTGCATCAAAAATGTCTTTGGTCCTGCAGGAAAAATACTCTGAAGACATATGAATGCAGCAGCTAGACTATTATACCTGTCTCAACATTTACTGATTGCTGGGATAAATTTGCATCTCTTCTGCTAGTATACAGTAAATAATTTTCGACAGGCACACTACTGTCTCCAGTCTTTAACACTGCCCTTCTGCCACAGTTTTGTCAGGAGCAACTCTCTCTGCTGATACGATTGTATCTTTACTAATGTAGGTCTTGGCTGCTTTATCATGGCCAGGTTTGGATAAGACGCTCAATGTACCCTTTCAGTTATTGTGGAGCACCAGTCCAGATGTTTATTTGTGCTTTCATAAAATTAATAGTCTGTTCTTTCCAGTTTCACTGGTACAGCAGAAACTCTTAGGTTTTCTCTGCACACTCCATCTTCTAACTGTAATTTTCACACCGCTATTTTTGAGAAACCCCATACTCTGCCAGCTTTTTGTTCATCTCACCCTCTGATCTCTGATTATTTTTAATTGTATCAGATCATCTGACTGGCTAGTTAAAGCTTCTTCTGTTTTTTCCAGCCTTTTGTTATTTGATTTGATATATTCCTTCAGTGTTTCATTTTATTTTAATTATCTCTTGAGTGCATTTGTTTTATTTTTCCTCTAAATTTCTGGAAGCTGTTTCTTGAACCAAAGCTAAAGTTGTAACTACTTTTTGCTGAACAGCTTCAGAATCCTTCCCAGACAGTGTTTTCTTTGTACCTTTTCTGATTGATTTTCTTTCAGGTTTTCCAAATTTCTTCTTTACTGTTGCTCAATGTGCAGCCAGCCATCTTGGAAGTCCATGCCATTAATATATTTTGTCGGGACTTAAGCAGAGTCCTTATGAATTTTCCAGAGGTGGAGAATAAGTTCTCTGCCTTGTCCCTGCCAAGTTCTGCCTCTCACGTAGCTAGACAGTGCAGTTATGATGCAGTTGATGGCTAATCCACAGCAGCTGCTACTGACTCTGTATTTGGAAGTTTCTCTTTGATAAGACTTCACTTCTTACCTGTGGATGTTAAAACTAAGGTCCTGGACTCTCCTGAATGAGGAACATTTTTTTGGTTCTGCTGCTGCAGACCTCTTCAAAAGCTTACAGGAAAGAAATAACATAATAAAGGATTTCAAGAAAATCTTTCTGTCTTGTGTACCAAAGTTTCAAAGAGTCTGTTCTTCAAAAGCTAGCCTTTTTTTCAGAAGGAGAAAAAAAAACAGAAAAATAAAAGACCCAGTAAAAAGAAATTCCAGGACAAGTCCCAGTAGGATTCCAAGGAATCTAAACCTCCCCTTCCTAACAAGCCAACCTCTTTATGACTATTCTTCTTTGCCTTTTCCCCTTTCCCCACCCCTGCTGGTCTTCCATTCCCTTTTCCCTAAAGCTTTGTCTCTGTCTGTCTGGGAATCCATAACAAGTAAATAGGTCCCTTCCATCATCCAGAAAGACTACAAAATATGTTTGATTGTTCCTCCTTGTCATTCAGGCTTTACTGGACCTTCCGAAAACCAGGTTCATTTAATTTTCCTTTATCTTCTGTACCTTTCTTTTTCAGGAGAAATAGAATTTGCTCCTCTTAATCAGTTGAAAAAGAGGCTTTTATCTCAAAAAGAGGGCGAAAGGAGACCCTACTTTTCTAAGTTCAGTAAGAACTTTCTTTCCAATTTACGACCCTTTTACAAGAGACAGAACAATCAGTCTTGCCAAGTTTCAAGCAAACATAACTTTTTAAAAACAATTGCAAGGAGGCTCAAAAAAGAGTAAGTTAGCCTTCCAAAGCCAAGAACAGTCCAAAAAGTAATAGTAACTGTTTGTTCTTTCTCCAGCCTTCTCAGGTTTCTTTATAGGGATTGGTAAAAAGTGAGTTACTTTGGTGGCTGGGCCAGTTGTCCTTCAACCTAGGTTTCCTCATCTCCCTCACTACTACTTCTCGGTCTGTAACAGATACATTAGACTTTACTTAGGAAGCTACTTCCAAGGGGGTGCAAGTTTAGGGTCTGTGGGAGAAGCACAACAGACAAAAGCACATAAACATTGAACGTAGAAGTGATGGTTGTAGCATGCTCTACAAGTCTTAAATCCTCTTTGGTCACCAGGACATCATCATCATTATCCACCTTTTTTTTCCCCATTTTCTACATGGGATTTGGGTGTCACATCAACCGCTGCCATGTCACTCAATTCAGTGTCACTCTCGTACCTTCAACACTCATGCCTGACTTTCACAGGTCTTCTCTAGCACAATCCATCCACCTCTTTGCTGGATTCCCTCGTTTCCTCTTGCCTTCTTCCTATTTGGCCCAAAATGTCTTCACCAGATTGTCTTGTGATTTACTGCACATGTGCCCGAACCACCATAATCTGTTCTCTTTGACCTTGTTTGCAGTTAAAGCTACTTTGGCTTTTGATCTGAAGTCCTTGTTTCTTCATCTCTCCCACAGTGTGCATCCTGCCACCCATCTCAGGCACTTCATCTTCATGACCTCTAGCTTCATCATCTGCTCTGCTTTTACTACCTAGATTTCTGTACCATACAGTAGTATTGGTTGCATCCCTGTTTTGTACACCTTACTTTTCAGCTTCTTTGACATTCTTCTGTCATACACTAGCCCTGACACTATATGCCAGGTGGCTGAAGCCCCTCTAATACTAGCTTTGACCTTTTCATTCAGACTTCTTCTCAGCTACCCCTCCCAGATACTCAAAGCTGTTATTCTGTTCCACTACTTTCTCTTGTGTCACATTTCTTAGCTTCTTCTGATCCCCCCCATTTGCTGCCATTACAACTGGCTTGTCTGTCCTCCGTTCCAACCCATGTGCCTTCAGTTTTGCTTTTCATTCCTCTTGTCTTTTGCTGAAGTTCTTTTTCAGTCTGCCTGTAGTGCCACATTGTCTGCATACAGCAGCTTCATTGACCTGTCCCCTGATCCATTTGCTAATGTAGTCCATTACCAGTATGGACAGCAGTGGGATAGGAGCTGAACCATGTTGCACACCAGCCCCTACTGCGAGCCCCTCTTTGAGTCCAATCACTGTTCATACTTGAGTCATTGGGTCTTTGTATGTAGCCTGAACCAATTCTGTCAATGTTTCTGAGACTTTGAACCATTGCAAAACTGCCCAAATCAGCTTTCATGGGACCTTGTCATATGAATTTCCAAATCTAGGAATGGCCAAATCGACTCTTGCCTTACCCCTAGCTTCTTCTCAGCCATCTGTCTCCCTGCAAACACTGGGTCAGTTCTACTGCATCCTGAGCTGAATCTGAACTTCTCATCTCCATTCTTACTTTCCACGGCTCTTTGTAGTTGGTCAGCAATAACCCTTTCCCGGACATTCATGCAGTGTAAGAGGAGTTTTAATACCTCTATACTTTCATCTCTAAGACCTCTTCAGGTAATCCCATCAATAAACAGGGCTGCCATATTTTTACCTCCTTTGCAGACTTGCTATGATAGCCTAGGGTATAGCAACTTATCCCAGGAGCTGATTCATCTGTGGGAAATCCTCAAATAGATCTGTTTGCCTCCATTAACAACAGTTAGAGATTCTGCTCCAGGATTTCTTGCAAACAGGCTTGGGAGACCGACACTTTTTTATTCTTCAGTTGACTGCCTGGATAATGAGTTGTTATACTTATAGGTACATATTTTCTAATGACATGCAGCAGGTATTAAAGGAGGCTAAGAAAACTGCTATTGGAAAATTTTTATATATGGGTAAGTGGAAAAGATTTTCTAGTTGGTGTCAAACTGAAAACCAGGACTCTGAGGCCTAGATGCCTCTGTTCTAGAATATTTGTGCCAGTTATCCTCTGGCCTTTCTTACTTTTCTGTCAATATTCATCTTTCAGCAACTTATGTTTTACTGCTGTTTCCTTTTTGCCCCCCCCCCCCCCGCGCTTTTGCTCTGCCTCAATGCAAACGTTTTTTAAAGGGGTTTGCATATCCAACCTCCTAGAACAATGTTGGCTCTTCCTTGGGATATTAATTTTATTCTAGGAAAAACTGACACTTCTTCCATTTGAACCAGCTCATCAGATTGACTTTGAAGTTCTAACTGGGAAGAATGTGCTACTCATTGCCCTGACCTCTGCTAAAAGAATGTTTGAGTTACAAGCTCTTGTCTTTGAGAACAAATCCTTCATTTCAGCTTAAAGAAGTTTCAGAGTGTATTTTGAGTCAAGTTATTAATGTCCATGTAATGTTCATCACTCTCAGTATTGCAGTAGCCTTTGGCTATTTTTGGGTGGTATATCCTGCCTCAGGTACTACAACCATCCAGTCCTCAAGCCCTGGCTCCATACCACAGCCCACGCCTACACTCTTGACTGTTGATTAGCTTATCCTTTACAAGGGAGTCGGCAGTCATAGTGTCAGCAATTTCAGGAATTTCTTGGCAACTCAAGGGAAAGCATCTCCGGGCTTCATAGGAGCAGCAAACAAATACAGTATTCTTTTCTGGCAGATGAGCCTCCAAAGGGTAATCCCTCCACACAGAAAATATTGCCTTTTTAGATACTTTTTTTCTGTATTTTTATTTGCTGAGGCATGCTGACAGTTTTATTTTACTATCAAACATTTCTTGTCAGAAACTATTTTTATAATGAGGCTTATTATTGAATAATGGGACTCTTGTGAGGAAAATGTAGTGCTTTTTAGACATTAAGTGAAGTGTAAGGATTTAAAGGTTTGGAAATTTTTTAATTCAAAAACCGAGAATTTTGTGCTGGTGTACATACTTCATGACAACATACCTTCATTATTTTACTGCTTAAGACATCATTGAGCTGTATATTTCAGAGCTAGAAGTGTCTTGTTTTCGTGCTTATGTACTCTTTGACAGCTTACCTTTATTGTTTTCTCTCCTTGCACTTTCTGTGAAGTGACTTAAGAATTCTGACAGGTTTTGGTGTACTGCTTGTGTTTTTACTTTTGAAGTTTGAGGGACTGTCTGGGGAAGTGTAAGCTGGTAATCTGCTTGTGAACACTACCTGACAACTTACCTTCTGAATGACTCTTTCCTAAGCCACTTACTGACAATCGGGCTTCTTCCTGAGCTACAGCATGTATTTGTAAAACCAATCCTGGAGTTTTTCTACCACTGTCCTACTTAAAAAGAAAAAAAAAAAAGGAGCCCTTGCCTGTACTGTGGGCACAGACAGTGCCTCAGCCTCAACCACTCTGCAGTGGCCATTTGTTTTTCCGCAGACACTCGTGTAGTCCCTTCTGCCATCATGGAGTAGGGGTTAACCATATCCTCTGCAGCTTTTTCAATGTCCAATCCAGGTATGGGACAACCATATTTTTTGAAGGTCTGGGAATTTATTTGGGAGTTTCTTCCGGGGGGGGGGGGGCTGTGGTAAGAGACCTCTTGGCTGGAGAAGCTGGGGAGAGAGAGAGACCTCTTGCCTGAGATTAAGTGATATTTCTTATTCTTCTTCCATGGATGTCCCTAGAAAAAAGAAACAAAAGTTCAGGCTTTGCTTATTCAAATAAGAGTACATTTTGTCTGTTCATAAGGGTGATTTTCATAACTTAGCCAGGAGTTTATTGCAGGCCTTTTATGATTGAAAGCAGAGATTCATAAAAGAAGAGTAATTAGGTCAGTACATTCCTGAGGAAAATGTGTCCGAGGATTTGGACATGGACGGAGACTGGGCTTTTCCTTATCTGATTCTCAAGCCCAAGACTGAGTCAGTCCTCTCTAACTCTATTAGAGGAGTTTTCCTTTTCTATATTCTGGTTTTTGGATGAGTGATGTTATTTTATGAGAACATGTGAATGTTTCTACTAAACTGCGGAGATTTTATGATGCGCTGCAGGTGAGTTTACTACATGATACTCACATTCCTCTTATTATGCCTGGCTTTGGAGGATGTGTTAAATGCTTCCTGCAATAACACTGACCCTCAGCTTTCACTACCCCCAAAAATGAAGAAAGTTTATTAATAACAGCCCTTCCCCATTTGTGGGATTGTTCTGCCACACTTCATCAGAAGGTAGGTCCTGTCTCAGTCCTACAGTTTACCTGTCTTGGTAAGCATGCTTTGAAGAAAGCAAATCATTCTACAGATACTGTGGCTTGGGTCCACTAATACTACTACTGGTTTGAGAAAGTATGCCTGGATACATGCTCAAACGTTTTCTGTTGAGGTAATGTCTGAAATTTTAAACTGTACTTTAAACAAGGAAGTGTTGTTTCACCCTGCTGGTACTCTGGTTCTCAATAAGTTTGATAGAGGGAAAGTACTTCAGGGAGTTACTAAGATTTTTCAAGTCCCACGTAATGAATCTTGCAAATCCTTTGTTAATCCCTGCCAACCTCTGGCAAACAGGGAACAAAAAAAGGATCACTGAAAGGGAAAAATAAAATAAGGATAGTTTCAGAAGAAGGGATAGATTACGCCTTGAGAGTGACTATGCCAGTAATGTTCATCGTGCATACAGCTGCAGTCATAACAGATGGGTTATCCTTCCGTCAGGCGGGTCCTCGGTCGGCCAAATTCCAAAGTCTAGGTCCGGCGTTGGTTGTCGTCGCTTCTTCCCTGACGTCAGTGCGGCAGGGGTATAGAAGAGGCAGCCAACGCCATTTTCTCCAGTCTTTCTTGCCGCGCGGTGCCCAAAGCAGAAGCAGTTCGCAAGTGCCGGTTGGCCAGCTCCTGAGATTTATGAAAGTATTTCAGCCGAAGTCTTCTTGAAAGCCAAGTACCCTGTTGGGGAAACTTTTCTTGCCTCAGACCGATGTCAGACAAAGTTAATAATTGCATTTCTTGTGGGAAGCAAATACCGCATAAGGATTTCCACTCTTTCTGTATACCTTGCTTAGGCCCAGACCACGACGTCTCGGCCTGCCGTTTTTGTGCTAGATTCAACAAACGCACTATTAAGTGTCGGGCGGAGTTCGCCCTTCACTTTTTTGGCAAAAAGTTTAATTATATTATGTCGTCGGATACTCCGACTCCAGTTTTGAGCAAAAAACGCAAAGATAAGGACCGACATACAAGGTCCGCACCACCTACTGAAACCACGCTAAGGCCGACTACCGGTTCTCCGGTACTCGGCGAGGCGCCTACGCAGCCCCTGAGTACCGATGACAGTGCATTACCGGTGTCTTCAGTACCCGAGGTCGGAGGCTCCTCGGCCCCCATTCCTACTACAGATACCGACGCCACTCCAGGCGGGGAAACTCAGAATTTAGACAGGCCTGCCATTTCTCAAGGGGTCTTCAGGCCTTCATCCTTCTCTATTAAAGCCTTCACTAAATCTAAAACAGCCATGAAAACCAAAAAACATGTTCCTCAGACACCCTCTCAAGGCACCATGCCTAAAAAACAGATGCTTAAAATGGCTAAGGACTTGATTACTCTTATCAGGGGTTCTCAACCCCCCTCTGACAAAAGGCCCAGATTAGAGGAAGATTACCCTTCCTCAGATCAAGCTTCTATTACCTCAGAACTATCTGAGGACCAGGATTATGCCTATTCCCCATTCGAAGATTCTGATGCAGAGGAGTCTATTCCCTCGGTCTCCCCCCCTGAGGACTTCTCTTTTGGGGAAACCCTGCATACATTGAGGGAACACTTTCACTGGGAAGGCCAAGATTACTCAGATTCCAAGAAAAAGCTCAGGGAATTTCTTTTGCTCCCCCAGCATAGGCCTCTGGCTATCCCTCCTGTTTTAGATGTATTGGATGATGTGTACACAGAAGCCAGCCTTAATCCTGATTCTTTGCCTCCAGCTCCTGTTAAACCAGACAGGTATTACCGGGTTCCTGATTCTCACCAGTTCCTATATAAAAGCCATACTGCTGACCCAGAAACGATTTCACAGGGTCCCAAGGGAATTAAGGCCTCTACTGCTAAAAACCCATTACCTTCAGAGAGAGAGATTCCAAAGCTTTAGAAAGGTGGGGGAAAAAGGTGTACACCTTGGCCACTTTAGCCATGAGGGCATTAAACTGTCAGTTCCATATGTTAAAGTAGCAACAGTTTTTAATATCTCAGCTGAAAAGCAAGATGACACAACCAGAACAACCAGATTTAAAAGAGTTGCAGGATTTGTTGCATGGTGCAGAGCAAGTGGGTAAACATACCTTGCAGTGTGGTTTTGATGCTTTAGAGGCCTAATGTAGAGCTGCTGTTACGGGGTCTGTTATACGTAGGCATGCTTGGCTCAAAGAGCAAACCTTACCAGATCATGTCAAAGCTAAATTATTAGATGCACCTCTTCAAAAAGATGTATTGTTTGGTGTTAAAGCTGAGGAAGTGCTAAAGAAAATGGAGGAAAAAGTGAAATCAATGCAAACAGTGAAAGATTTCCTGCAGGTACAGCCTCCACGTTTCAGCAGAAACTGGCCTTCAAAAAATTGGTCCTTTCCAGCCACGGACAGACCTCAAAGGGGCAGATACAGGCATCCAAGGGATAGACGGCAACCTCAAGGATCTTTCAGAGCCAGACAGTGGCAAGCACCAACCCCAAGAGGTGGAGAAGATAGATCACAGTCTTTCAGAAAACAGACACAATGACTTCCCCCTACACCTGCCAAGCAAAGCTTTAATGGCAGCACCTTTGGGTGGAAAACTGACATTATTCTCAAAAAATTGGCATATTGTTACAAAAGACAAATGGATTCTGGACATTATAGACAGAGGCTACAAGTTCCACTTTCACACCCTTCCAAAAATGAGAGGCATGCCAAACCTGCCACAAAATCAAAGGGCAGAGGCACAAAAACAAGTTTCAGCTCTCATGGACATGTCAAAAGAACAAGGTCAAGGGTTTTATTCCAGACTATTCCTGGTACCAAGGAAAGACAAAGATTGGAGACCTATCTTAGACCTATCCATCCTAAACACTTTTCTACAGGTGCAAAAATTCAAGATGCTCACATTACAGCAGCTTCTTCCCATGCTGGGCAAGGAGTCTTGGCTGGTAACATTGGACCTCAAGGAGGCATACCTGCATGTCCCTATCAGACAAGATTGCAGAACATACCTCAGATTTCTTGCAGGTTCAACCCATTACCAATTCTCTGCATAGCCCTTTGGCTTATCTACTGCGCCCTGAGTGTTTACGAAATGCCTGGCATCAGTAATCGCCTTCTGCAGACTACAAGGGATACAAATCTACCCATATCTGGACGACTGCCTGATCCAAGCGGACAGCAAGGACATACTACTGCAGCACCTGGCGTTTGTAGTAAAACTGTTGAACTTCCTGGGATACACAGTCAACAAAAAGAAATCAAAACTAATACCCTCTCAACAAATAATTTTCCTGGGTGCCAACTTGGATACAACCACCCAGATGGCCTACCTCACGCCAGACAAGCAAGGGCAACTTCAGAAAAATGGCAACTTACACCAGGCTAACTGCAAGGAAAGTCCTGCAGGCTCTGGGATACATGGCATCTTGCATCCTACTAATCCCATGTGCAAAGCTGCATATGAGGAAACTTCAATGGTACCTAAAAAACTTATGGTCTCAACACAGCCACAGCTTGGAAGCAATTATACCACTCATTCCATGCCTTCAAAAGGAATTTATGTGGTGGGCTCAAGCTTGCCAAAGAAACACAGGTCTTCCTTTCTGTGTACCTCAAGCAATTCAAATCATCACAACAGATGCCTCAGACTACGCCTGGGGAGCACACATGACAGGTCAGTGCATTCAGGGAAAATGGACACGAAAAGAGAAGCACCTTCACATCAACCAAAAGGAAATGCTAGCCGTGCAAAAGGCTATTATGACCTTCAAAGACCTACTGCATCCAGGCCAGCTATTGATAAGGACAGACAACACCACAGTGATGTGGTACATAAACAGGGGGGGACTCATTCATACCCCCTCTGCAGGCAAGCCATGACCCTTTGGAACACAGCACTGGAATTGCAAATTCAACTACAGGCACAATTCCTGCCAGGGAAGGAAAACACACTGGCAGACAACCTAAGCAGAAATAGGACAGATCCACACGAATGGAAGTTGCATCCTCAAGTTTTCACAAAGATAACTCAGGCATGGGGACAGCCAGACATAGATCTCTTTGCTACCCACAGAAATTGCCAGTTGAAAAAATTTTGTTCAAGGACCTATCATCCACAGGCCTGGAAAGTGGACGCGCTTTCCTTCAATTGGGCAACATTGACAGTCTACGTCTTCCCGCCTCTTCCTCTGCTGCCCAAAGTTCTATTAAAAGCCAGAGCAGAGAGGCCGAAAATTATTCTCATTGCTCCAGACTGGCCAAGACAACACTGGTATCCGCTCCTGAGGAGCCTGACACATTCCCAACCATGGATCCTACCTCTAGTCCCTCTTCTGTTGTCCCAGCACAACTACAAAACTCTTCACAGCCATCTCAAAACTCTAAATCTAGCTGCATGGAGAATTCCTTGATTTCCCAACAGTTTCTCCTCTCCAAGGAGGTGCAGGATGTCATCCTGGAGGCCAGAAGACCTTCTACTAGAAAGGCCTTCTCCGCAAAATGGAAACGTTTTTGTGCCTGGAATCAAAAGAAGGGGCAGAATCCTTGGGTAATAAATATACCTCAAATTTTACAGTACCTAGCAGAGATGTTAAACAATGGACTTTCCTTCTCCTTCATCAAGATCCACGCTTCAGCCATTTCTGCACAATACAACACAGATCCTCCTTTATTCTCTCATCCTCTCTTACGGCAGTTCCCCAGAGGGGCAAAGAATATAAAACCCCCAAGGAAACCACCAGTCCCTGCTTAGGACCTCAACTTCGTATTGGAAAAGCTGACCCTTCCTCCCTTCGAGCCAGCTTCTTCATCAGAGTTACAGTTCTTGTCATGGAAAACAGCCTTTCTTCTAGCTATCACCTCAGCTCGCAGGGTTTCAGAGCTACAGGCCCTCATGGCTGTGCAACCATTCATCATTTTCCATCAGGACAGAGTTTCTTTACGAACCAACCCTACCTTTATGCCAAAGGTAGTATCCAGTGTAGCTTTGAATCAGACTATCCACTTACCTACCTTTTACCCTAATCCACAAAACAAAGGGGAAAGACTACTACATTCCTTGGACATTCACAGACAACTTTGTTATTATTTGGACAGGACAAAGCCATTCAGGAAATCTGAGCAACACTTTGTGTCCTATGCTGCAGGTGCTCAAGGAAAGGCTATTTCCAAATAGACAATTTCAAAATGGATAGCCCACTGCATACGCTTTTGTTACTCATTTCATGGAAAATCTGTGCCTGCTTGCATCAGATCCCACTCCACCAGAGCCACAGCTACCTCTGCAGCCTTCCTCAGGGGGGTCCCTACCAAGGACATTTTGGAAGCAGCCACCTGGAGTTCAGTGCACACTTTCTCCAAGCACTATCACCTCCCACTGTACTCTAAATCTAGAGTGGGCTTTGCCACAGCAGTCCTGCAGGGCATCCTAGCCCCTCCTAGTTCCACTTAGTGCCTACCACCCTTACTTAGCTTTGGGATTCTTCCCATCTGTTATGACTGCAGCTGTATGCACAATGAACATAGTACAGTTTTGTACCTACCATAAATGTAGATGTTCGAGTGCTCATACAGCTGCAGTCCAGGTTTCCCTCCCTCCATCCCCTCTTAGGACAGGCCTTATGACAAACACCTTTCATATAACCTTTTTGGGGTATTCTTTTATGGTGTATTTGCTTGCAACTACTGTTTTTGATTTATCAACATTGCATTTTTGCATAACATTATGTTTGCCTTCCTTCTGGGGGCACCTGACATCTGGGGCAAGAAAAACTGAAGAAAATGGCGTCTGCTGCCTCTTTTATACCCCTGCCACACTGACGTCAGGGAAGAAGCGACGACAACCGATGCCGGACCTAGACTTTGGAATTCGGCCGACCGAGGACCCACCTGACGGCAGGATAACCCATCTGATGTCCTTCAAGGATGCATCTGCAGTCCTAACAAATGGGTTGTCCTGGCCTCAGGCAGCCCTTCGGTCGGCTGGATTCCAAAGTCTGGGTCTGGCCTCGGCTGGTGTCGCACTTCACCCGACGTCATAGCTGCAGTTCTTCGGGTATAAAGGCATCAGCCGACGCCATTTTCCTCGGTCTTTCTTGCCGCGTGGCACCCAAAGCAGAAGCTGTTCGCAAGTGCCGGTCGGTCAGATCCAGAGATTACTACTACCGAAGACTTCTAAAAAGCTAAGTACCCCGTTGGGGACTCTTTCTTGCCTCAGTCGATGTCAGAAAAAGTGAATAACTGTTTAACTTGTGGGAAACAAATACCTCATAAAGACTTCCACTCTTACTGCCTACCTTGTTTAGGCCCAGACCACGACGTAGCAGCTTGTTTAGCCTGTGCTTCCTTCAACCGACGGACGCTTAGACGTCGGTCGGAGTTTGCAGAGGAGTTTTTCGGCTCTGCTTTTGCTTATATCATGCCGTCGGAGACTCCAACTTCACATTTAGCTAAAAAGCGCAAGGAAAAGGACAGACACTCGCGGTCCGCGGTTTCGGCCGAAACCGCGGTTAAGCCAACCACGAGTGTCTTGGTTTCGGCTGAAACCGAGTCTGCGGTTCTTCCTTCGGCCGAAAGCATGCCTCCTACTACCGAGGCCTCTTCCAGCATGGCTGAATCTGCTACTGAAATTCCACCTGCTCTTACAGTTTCTCAGGATTTATCAGATACTATTCCCCTAGATGTATCTACTCCTGCACGTGGAGCTGCTAGGCCCCCTGCATCCATGTCAATTAAGGCCTTTGCCAGGGCTAAAGCAGCTAAAACTTCCAAGGCCATGCCTACTAAAGCCCCCTCTCACAGGCCTAGCTCTAGTACTCAACTGCTTAGTCTAGCAGAGGATCTCATTTCTTTGATCAGGGGATCCCAGTCTCACCCTGATAGGGCCTCTCAACCCCCTCCAGAGAAGAGACCTAGAGCAGAACCCCCTGAGCCAGTTTCTACTGATTACTCCTCAGATGATTCAGAAAATACTAACCCTCCAGAGGGCCCTTATTCTCCATATGAGGACTCTGATGCAGAGGACTCCATTCCTTCTGCTTCTCCTCCTGAGGAATTTTCTTTTGGGGAAACCTTGCATGCTATGAGGGAACAATTTCAATGGCAGGGCCAGGATTTCTCAGACTCTAGGAAAAGGCTTAGGACTTTTTTGCATTTGCCACAGCATAGGCCTTTAGCCATTCCTCCAGTACTTACAGTTGTGGATGATTTGTACTGCTCCTGATTCACTCCCTCCTGCCCCTGCTAAGCCCGACAGATACTACAGGGTTCCGGACACACATAATCATTTGCATAAGGCTCCTTTTGCAGATCCTGAAACTATTTCACAGGGCCCCAAGGCTGTAGCAGCTTCCTCTGCCAAAAACCCACTCCCCTCTGAAAGGGAATCTAGGGCCTTGGAGAGATGGGGTAAAAAAGTTTATACTTCTGCTACTCTTTCGGCTAGGGCCTTAAACTGTCAATTCCACATGATTCAGTATCAGAAATTTATGTTAGATCAGTTATCTAAAAAGCTGTCCTCACCTGAGCCTTTAGACAGAAAGTCACTTCAGGAAATGGTGCATAACATACAGCAGGTCAGTAATCATTCCTTAAAATGCGGCTATGATGCACTGGAGGCCTCCTTTAGATCAGCTATGACTGGTACAGTGATCAGAAGGCATGCATGGTTAAAAGAGCAGTCCTTACCAGACCATGTAAAATCAAAGCTCCTAGATGCTCCCATGGATAAACACAATTTGTTTGGCTCTCCTGCACAGCAAGTGCTGAAGAAGGTGGAAGAGAAAGCAAAATCTGTCCAGACAGTCCAGGATTTCTTACAGGTCCAGCCTCCAAGGTTTAGTAGGAACTGGCCTTCCAAGAATTGGTCCTTTCCAGACACCAACAGAGCACAGAGAGGCAGGAATAGGCGCACAAGAGGCAGAGGTCAATCCAGAGATGCCTACAGGGGACGTCAGTGGCAGCCTAACAACCAGCGAAGTACTACTGCAGACCCAGCCACTACCCACTTCCACAGGACAATCACAGTGACTTGGCTCTGAAGCCGCCTACCAGGGAACAACTAGAAGCACCCTTAGGCGGAAAGCTAGCCTTATTTTCAGTAAACTGGCATTGCATTACAGGAGACAAATGGATTTTACAGACAATAGACAAAGGTTACAGGTTTCACTTCCATACTCTACCAAGGAAGAGAGGAATGCCAAACCTACCTCCAAATCAAAAGGCAAATGCTCTACAACAAATAGACAACTTAAAATGGATGAGAGCTATAGAAAAGGTACCTTCTATGGAACAAGGGCAAGGATTTTACTCCAGACTTTTCCTGGTGCCAAGGAAGGAAAATCAATGGAGACCTATTCTAGACCTGTCTGCTCTGAACACATACCTCATTGTCCCAAAATTCAAAATGCTGACTCTACAGCAGCTTCTTCCCATGCTGGGCAAGGAGTCTTGGCTGGTAACTCTAGATCTCAAGGAGGCATACCTGCACGTCCCCATACGACCAAATTGCAGAAGATACCTCAGATTTCTTGCAGGATCAGAGCATTATCAGTTCTCAGCATTACCTTTTGGCTTATCTACTGTGCCCAGAGTATTCACGAAATGCCTGGCATCAGTAATTGCTCATTGCAGACTTCAGGGAATTCAAATTTACCCTTACCTGGACGATTGCCTGTTACAAGCGGACAACAAAAACAAATTAACAGAAGACTTGAAAAGGGTCATTCATCTACTGCAAGCCTTGGGATACACAGTCAATATAAAAAAGTCAAGGCTGTTGCCATCCCAAAGGATAACCTTCTTGGGTGCAGAACTGGACACATCAAATCAAATGGCATCCCTCACAGCAGAAAAACAAAAGCACCTTCCACTCTACTTCATGGCATTAACAACGCAGAACCAGCTTACAGCAAGAAAAGTCCTGCAAGCCCTGGGTTACATGGCATCCTGCATAATATTGATCCCACATGCCAGACTACATATGAGGAAGTTGCAGTGGTACCTCAGGAATTTATGGTCTCAGCACAAGCACAGCCTAGAAACCCAAATTCCAATAATTCCATGCCTGAAGCAAGAATTCCGATGGTGGGCTCAGGCCTGTCAATTGAACAAAGGACTGCCCTTCCACAGCCCTCAACCAAGCCAGACTATCACCACAGACGCCTCAGATCTCGGTTGGGGCGCACACATGCTGGACAAGTGCATACAAGGCTTATGGACTCAAGACCAGCTAAACCTCCACATAAACCAAAAAGAGATGCTGGCAGTAAAACTGGCAATTCAAGCATTCAGACCGTTTCTCCAACAGGGGCATTTGCTGATAAGGACGGACAACACCACAGTTATGTGGTATATCAACAAACAGGGAGGCACACATTCATATCCTCTATGCCGGATGGCAATGGATCTCTGGAATGTGGCCCTAAGCCTAAACATACAGCTCAAGGCAATATTTGTGCCAGGAAAAGAAAACATACTAGCAGACATCTTAAGCAGGACTACCACGGATGCCCACGAATGGATGCTGCATCCAGACATCTTCAAATCCATCACAAGGAAATGGGGACTACCAGAAATAGACTTATTCGCATCCCCACACAATCACCAATTGAAAAAATTCTGCACAAGGACATACCACCCACTTGCTTGGAAGGTGGACTCCCTATCTTTCAGTTGGAAAAACCTGACAGCATATGCATTCCCACCTCTTCCTTTGATGCACAAGGTGCTATTGAAGATCAGAGAAGACCATCCAAGGATCATCCTGATAGCTCCAGACTGGCCGAGACAGCACTGGTACCCACTACTGAGGAGTATGTCTCGGGAGCCCGCATGGCCTCTACCCCTGGTTCCTTTACTGCTGACACAGAACAACTTCAAAACCCTGCATCCGAACCTGAAAACACTGCAGCTAGCTGCTTGGAGCATTGCATAAGACAAAATAACCCAGATTTATCTCAAAGGGTTAAAGACATTATCTTGGAAGCTCGCAGACCCTCAACAAGAAAAACTTACTCAGCGAAATGGAAAAGATTTCTCTTTTGGAGTGCAGCAAAAGGGCAAAATGTAGCACTGGTAAACATAGCTAACATCCTGGAATACTTAGCAGAGCTTTTCCACAATGGCCTGTCTTACTCTTCCATTAAGATTCATGCTTCAGCTATTTCAGCAGAATACAACATGGATCCTCCAGTCTTCTCTCATCCTCTACTCAGGCAGTTTCTGAGAGGAATCAAAAATGTAAAGCCACCAAGGAAGCCACCACTGCCTACATGGGACTTGAACTTTGTGCTAGAAAAGTCAACACTTCCCCCTTTTGAACCAGCAGCAACAGCAGAATTACAGTACTTATCATGGAAAACTGCTTTCCTGCTTGCAATCACTTCAGCAAGAAGGGTTTCTGAACTACAGGCATTAATGGCAGTGCAACCCTTTCTTATCTTCCATCAGGATAGAGTGTCCATGAGAACTAATCCTACCTTTATGCCAAAGGTGGTCTCCAGGGTATCTTTAAACCAAGCAATCCACCTACCAACATTCTTCCCCAACCCACAGAACAGGGGAGAAAGACTGCTGCATACCATGGATGTGCATAGGCAATTGCGCTACTACTTGGACAGAACCAAGAACAATAGAAAAACTGACCAGCTTCTGGTAGCATATGCCACAGGAATGGAAGGAAAAGCAATTTCAAAACAGACAATCTCTAAATGGATAGGAAATTGCATTAGATTTTGTTATTCTTATCATGGAAAGGCAACTCCAGAAAATATCAGACCTCACTCCACAAGGGCTACAGCCACTACTACAGCTTTTTTACGGAGTGGCTACAAAGACATTTTAGAGGCTGCTACTTGGAGCTCCGTGCATACATTTGCCAAGCATTATAATCTACCCTTATACTCCAGATCCCGAGCAGGTTTTGCCACTGCTGTGTTGCAAGGGATCTTAACTACACCATAATCTTGTTAGGGCCTCCTCCCCAGTTTGGCTATGGTATTCTACCCATTTGTTAGGACTGCAGATGCATCCTTGAAGGACATAGTACAGTTTTGTACCTACCATAAATGTAGATGTCCGAGAGGTATGCATCTGCATTCAGGATTACCCACCCTCCTTCCCCTCTGTGGTACTCCTAGGGTATTTGCCCATCTTGTAGCTAGCTGGGGGAATCTATTATGGTGTATTTGTTTGTATATATGTACATACATGCTTATTTCTATTTGCTCTCTGTTTGGAAACATTTGCATTTATCCAAATTTAGCCTTCCTAGAGGGCATCTGGCATCTGGGGCAAGAAACACTGAGGAAAATGGCGTCGGCTGATGCCTTTATACCCGAAGAACTGCAGCTATGACGTCGGGTGAAGTGCGACACCAGCCGAGGCCAGACCCAGACTTTGGAATCCGGCCGACCGAAGGGCTGCCTGAGGCCAGGACAACCCATTTGTTAGGACTGCAGATGCATACCTCTCGGACATCTACATTTATGGTAGGTACAAAACTGTACTTTATGACTGCAGCTGTATGAGCACTCGAACATCCACATTTATGGTAGGTACAAAACTGTACTTTCCTCCCCCCACACTGCCCTGTCAATACAGCTCTCTGCCCCATAGACTGGCTCGAATTCCTTTCATTTAGCAACAGATTGTTTCAGACTCTTTGATATTACTGCTGGATTAGGAGGGTTACAGCTGGCGCCAAGAACATACCTCTTTTCAGGGAAATTCTTCCCTACCCCCTGAACCAGAGATTCTCTCCTTAGTTTCTTCACATGCTTACCATAGGAGTTATGCTGTTAAAGAACCCAAACTCTAGACATCACCTCTAGAATGTTTCAGATAGTCTGACCAGGGATTATCAAGATGCTCTTCGTGTTTCACTGTTGCAGTCATTACATTTGGGTTATCTGCTTGCAGGTAGCCCTCAGTTGGCCTGATTAACAAAGTCTTGGGTCCTGCGTCGGTTGCTGTCCCTACTTCCATGACATCAGGTCATCAGGGGTATAAAACATGCAGCCGACACCATTACATCAGTCTTTCTTGCTGTGCGGTGCCTGAAGCAGAAAGCAGTTCGCAAGTGCCGGTCGGCCGACTCCTGAAATTTTCGTTTGAGTTTCAGAACCGAAGTCTTCAACTAAAGCTAAGTACCCCGTTGGGGAAACTTTTTCTTGCTCCTTACCGATGTCAGTAAAAGTTAATAATTGCATTACTTGTGGAAAACAAATACCTCATAAATATTTTCATTCGTACTGTATTCCCTGCCTAGGCCCTGACCACGAGGTACCTTGCTGTCAGTTTTGTGCTTTATTTAATCAGCGCACTATCCGTCGTCTGTATATTTTCGCCTCTAAATATTTCGGTTCTCTGTTTAATTATCCAGAAATGTCGTCAGTTAGCCATCCGACTACCGGGATTCCGAAAAAATGCAAAGATAAAGACAGAGACAGGCCACCGAGGTCCAAAACTGCCGACGACGCTTCTCCTAAGCCAGTCACCAGTTTGCCAGTACTCAGTGAGGTGCTTTCACATCCCCTGATACCCGCTACTTCTGATTCGCAGGCCTCTACTGAGACCCATTCGGAGTCCGGTATGCCGCGAGGTGCTTCAACTATGGAACCCGTGGATGTCTCTACCTTGGATGGGTCCGGAGCCGCTGTGCAGGCACCGGCTTCTGAGCGTGTATTCAGGCCTATGGACTTGCATATTAAATCAACGCCTCCTTCTTTACTTAGGCCTAAATCTCGATCCATGTCTAAAAAAAAGACACCCAGGCCACATGCTCAGGCCTCTATGCCTAAAAAACAAATGATAAGAATAGCTGAAGATCTAATAACTCTAATCAGGGGTAGCCAACCCCCACCCCTTCTAAGAGGCCTAGGACTGAAGTTGATTATGAATCTTCTAATTAGGATTCTGTTTTTTCTGATTCTTCTGATGATCTGGATATGCCCTTATCTACTTATGAAGATTCTGATGCAGAGAACTCCATTCCCTCTGCTTCCCTTCCTGAGGATTTTTCTTTTGGGGAAACCTTACATACTCTAAGGGAGCATTTCCACTGGGAAAACCAGGATTTTTCTGATTCAAAAAAGAGGCTTAGGGATTTCCTTCTCCTACCTCAGCATAGGCCTTTAGCTAGTCCTCCTGTACTAGACATTGTTGATGATGCTTTTTCGGAATCTAGTTTGGCCCCTGATTCCCTGCCTCCTGCTCCCAGAAAACCTGACAGATACTCCAGGGTCCCCGAGTCCCACAAGTTCCTTTTTAAAAATCCTATTGCAGATCCAGAGACTATTTCACAGGGACCCAAGGGCATTAAGGCTTCTACTGCTAAAAATCCTACCCCTTCTGATAGAGACTCTAGGGCGCTGGATAGATGGGGTAAGAAGGTGTACACTTCTGCAACCTTGGCCATTTGGGCTTTAAACTGCCAGTTTCATATGTTAAAGTATCAGCAACATGTTATTGGACTGCTTAAACAGAAAATTATGTTGATTCCTGACTGTGTGAAAAATAAAGAATTACGGGATTTAATGCATTCTGCTTAGCAAGTTGGAAAACATACTTTGCAATGTGGTTTTGATCAATTAGAGGCCTCTTGCAGAGCTGCTGTTACTGAGTCTGTGCCGAGAAGGCATGCTTGGCTTAAGGAGCAATCTTTGCCTGATCATGTTAAAGCTAAATTGCTGGATGCTCCTTTAAATCAGGACCGCCTGTTTGGCAACAAGGCTGTGGAAGTTCTTATAAAGATGGAAGATAAATCTAAATCTATGCAAACTGTTAAAGAATCTTTACAAGTTCAGCCTCCTAGATTTAGTAGGCACTGGCCCTCTAAGAATTGCTCCTTTCCAACCCCTTCCAGGTCTTCTTAAGCCAAACCCAGACACAGCAAAACCCCCAGGTTTTAGTCCCAGGGGACACACAGAAATAAGCGGTGGGAGGTCTTCACTTCCAAATCTGGGAATAATGAGACTCCCCCCTATGGTAAACTGTCTCATTGACTTCCTTTTAAAATTTCCAAGCATTTATCAAATGACTGCCCCTTTGGGGGGAAAGATTGCTCTTCATGCAAAGAATTGGGAACTCATTACCCAGGACAAATGGGTTTTAAATATATTGTCCCAGGGATACAGATTTCACTTCCACACGTTGCCAACACCAAGCGGGTGGCCAGACCTACCCCCAAATCAGTGGGCAGAGGCCCAAAAACAAGTACTTTCTCTCTTAAGCATGGGGGCTATTCAACTGTTACCGGAAAAGGGACTAGGTTTCTACTCGAGACTTTTCCTGGTACCCAGAAAAGACAATTCATGATGTCCTATCCTGGACCTGTCTACTCTAAACACCTTTTTGGAGATTACAAAATTCAAGATGCTGATTCTTCTCCAATTACTTCCTGTGCTAGGCAAAGATGCCTGGTTGGCAACACTAGATTTAAAAGAAGCATACCTGTACATCCCAATCAGGGAATCTTGCAGAAGATACCTACGCTTCAAAGCAGGCTACATTCACTATCAGTTCTCTGCACTGCCCTTTGGCTTATCTACTGTGCCCAGGGTATTCACTAAGTGCCTAGCTCCAGTTATTGCATTTTGCAGGCAAAGAAATATTCAAATATACCCACACCTGGACGATTGTCTAATTCAGGCAGAAAGCAAGGACATACTTTTGAATCATCTGGCATTTGTACAAAGGGTTATAACTTGTCTGGGGTACACCATAAACAAAAAGAAATCGCAACTGGTACCCAGTCAACAAATTATATTCCTGGGAGCAAGCTTGAATGCAACTTCCCAGATGGCTTACCTCACGCCAGAAAAACAAATTCATTTGGCAACTTACTTCAAACAAGTGGCCACAAAAACTCTGCTGTCTGCAAGACAAATACTACAGACCTTGGGGTTCATGGTCTCCTGCATTCTTCTAATTCCATATGCAAGACTGCATATGAGGAAACTACAGTAGTATCTAAAAAGCCTATGGTGTCAACATTCTCAGGACCTAGAAACAATGATTCCTATCATACCTTGCCTACACCTAGAGTTTCTTTGGTGGGCAGAGGCCTGCCACCAAAACAAGGGACTACCTTTTACACCGCCCCCTGCTGCCCAAACCCTAACAACAGACGCATCAGACTGTGCATGAGGGGCTCACCTGGCAGGGAAGTGCATTCAGGACAAATGGAACACAAGTCAAGTGTACCTGCATATCAATTAAAAAGAAATATTAGCTGTACAGAATGCTCTGACAGCCTTCAAGAATCGCATTCTTCCAGGACAGCTATTGGTAAAGATGGACAACACCACTGTTATGTAGTACATAAACAAGCAGGGGGGCACACATTCTTACACCCTCTGCAGACTAGCCATGGCATTGTGGAACACTGCCTTGAGGTACCAAGTGCACCTACAAGTTCAGTACCTGCCAGGAAAATTAAATACACTGGCAGACGGACTAAGCAGAAACCTCATGTACCCACACGAGTGGAAACTGGAAACAAGGACTTTCAACATGTTGACAATCAAATGGGGGAGCCCAGATATAGACCTGTTTGCCTCTCCCCAGAACTACCAATTGGACAAATTTTGCACAATGACTTCCCACAAACAAGCCTGGAAAGTGGATGCTCTGTCCTTCAGCTGGAAAAACCTATCAGTCTATGCCTCCCCCCCCCTCTGCCTCTGCTCTCCAAAGTACTACTAAAAATCAAACAGGACAAACCAAGGATGATTTTGATGGATCCAGACTGGCCACGCCAACACTGGTACCCCCTTCTGCGCATTGTGTCATGGTTACCTCCAAGGCACCTGCCTCAGACTCCTTCCCTACTGTCTCAGAAGGAGAACCAGATTCTGCACCCTCAGCTTTTAACACTGAACCTTGTAGCCTGGCTAATTACTTAATCTCTCCTTTTCCATCCGTCAGCAAACCTGTGATGGATATCATTTTAGAGGCAAGGAGGCCTAGTACTAGAAAATCTTATGCTGAAAAATGGAAAAGATTCTATGCCTGGAACCAATCTCAAGGGATGAGCACAGCAGCGCCCAATTTACCTCAGATTTTGCAATACTTAACTGAGATGCTTCACAAGGGCCTGTCTTTTTCCTCCATTAAAATCCATGCCTCAGCCATTTCAGCTCATTATACAGAACCTCCCCTCTTCTCTCATCCACTGCTCAAGCAGTTCCTCAGAGGGGCCAACATTTTCAGACCACCCAGGAGAGCTCCAACCCCAGCCTGGGATCTCAACTATGTCTTGGAGAAACTCACTCCACCTCCTTTTGAGCCAGCTGCTACTGCAGACTTAAAATTTCTTTCTTGAAAAACAGCTTTCCTTTTAGCAATCACTTCAGCTAGAAGGGTATCTGAATTACAGGCCCTTATGGCAGTGGAGCCTTTCATCATCTTTCATGTGGACAGGGTGTCCCTTGGAACCAATCCATCCTTCATGCCCATGGTGGTATTCAATGTGGCTTTCAGTCAGTCCATTCATTTGCCAACCTTCTTTCCCAATCCACAGAATAAAGGGGAACGTATACTGCATTCCTTAGATGTGCACAGACAACTTAGATTCTACTTGGACAGGACTAAACCTCAAAGGAAATCTGAACAACTGCTGGTGGCATTTGCTGCAGGGGCAGAGTGGAAGGCTATTTCAAAGCAAACCATTTCTAAATGGATAAGCCTTTGCATTCATTTCTGCTATAAGCACCATGGAAAACCTATCCCCCAGGAGATCAGACTTCACTCCACCAGGGCTGCATCTACCTCTACAGCCTTTCTCAGAGGCGTCCCTACCAGGGACGTCCTAGAAGCTGCTACCTGGAGTTCTGTACATACTTTCACCAAGCATTATCATTTGCCAATTTTCTCTAAATCCAGAGATGGCTTTGCCACTGCAGTCTTGCAGGGCCTTATAGCTGGCCCTAATGCTACCTAAATTCCTCCTCCCAACTATAGCTTTGGGAATCTACCCAAATGTAATGACTGCAACAGTGAAACACGAAAAACATAGTACAGTTGTGTATACTTACCATAAATGTAGATGTTCGAGTGTATTCACTGTTGCAGTCCTGGATGTTCATTGTGCATAGAGCTGCAGTCATAACAGATGGGTTTTCCTGCCGTCAGGCGGGTCCTTGATCGGCCGAATTCCAAAGTCTAGGTCGGGCGTCGGATGTCGTCGCATCTCCCCTGACGTCAGTGCGACAGGGGTATAAAAGAACCAGCCGACGCCATTTTCCCTAGTCTTTCTTGCCGCGCGGTGCCCGAAGCAGAAGCAGTTCGCAAGTGCCGGTCGGCCAGCTCCTGAGATTACTAATATTTTTCAACCGAAGTCTTCTTGAAAGCTAAGTACCCCGTTGGGGAAACTTTTTTTTGCCTCGGGCTGATGTCAGACAAAGTTAATAATTGCATTTCATGTGGGAAGCAAATGCCACATAAGGATTTCCATTCCCTCTGCATTCATTGCTTAGGCCCAGACCACGACGTCTCGGCCTGTCGTTTTTGTGCTACATTCAACAGACGCACTATTAAGCGTCGGGCGGAGTTCGCCCAACACTATTTTGGCAAAAAGTTTAATTACAATATGTCGTCGGATAATCCGACCCCAGTTTTGAGTAAAAGACGCAAAGATAAGGACCGACATACGAGGTCCGCGACTTCTACCGACACCACGCTAAAGCCGACTACTGGTGCTCCGGTTCTCAGCGAGGCGCCTACGCAGCCCCTGACTACCGATGACACTTCATTAGCGGTGTCTTCTGTGCCCAAGGTCACAGGCTCTTCGGCCCACACCCCGACTACAGATACCGAAGCCACTCTTCGCGGGGAAACTCAGAGTTTAGACAGGCCTGCCACCTCTCAAGGTGTCTACAGGCCTTCTTCTTCTTTTTCCATCAAGGCTTTCACTAAATCTAAAGCAGCCATACATTCTAAAAGACAAGCTCCACAGGGCCCCTCTCAAGGCCCTATGCCTAAAAAGCAGATGCTCAAAATGGCTGAGGATTTGATTACTCTTATCAGGGGTTCCCAACCCTCTTCGGACAAAAGGCCCAGAGTGGAGGAAGAAAACCCTTCCTCGGACCAGGCTTCCATTACTTCAGAACATTCTGAAGACCAGGAACATTCATACTCCCCTTTTGAATATTCTGATGCAGAGGAGTCCATTCTCTCTGTCTCCCCCCCCCTGAGGACTACTCTTTTGGGGAAACCTTGCATACCTTGAGGGAACACTTCCACTGGGAAGGCAAAGATTACTCAGACTCCAAGAAAAGGCTCAGGGATTTCCTCTTGCTCCCTCAGCACAGGCCTCTGGCTATCCCTCCTGTCTTAGACATACTAGATGATGTGTATTCAGAGGCCAGCCTCAACCCAGACTCTTTACCTCCAGCTCCAGTCAAGCCTCACAGTTATTACCGGGTTCCTGATTCACACCAATTCCTATACAAAAGCCATGCGGCTGACCCAGAAACCATTTCACAGGGTCCCAAGGGAATTAAGGCCTTCACTGCCAAAAATCCATTACCTTCAGAGAGAGATTCCAGAGCTTTAGAAAGGTGGGGGAAAAAGGTATACACCTCGGCCACCTTAACCATGAGGGCATTAAACTGTCAGTTCCATATGTTAAAGTATCAACAGTTTTTGTTATCTCAGTTGAAAGGTAAAATGTCACAACCTGAACAACCAGACTTGAAGGAGTTGTAGGATTTGTTACATAGTGCAGAGCAAGCGGGTAAACATACCTTGCAATGTGGTTTTGATGCTTTAGAGGCCTCATGTAGAGCTGCTGTTACAGGATCAGTCATACGTAGACATGCTTGGCTCAAAGAGCAAACCTTACCAGATCATGTCAAAGCTAAACTACTAAATGCACCTCTTCAAAAAGATGTATTGTTTGGTGTTAAAGCTGAGGAGGTATTAAAGAAAATGGAGGAAAAGGCAAAATCAATGCAAACAGTGAAAGATTTCCTACAGGTACAACCTCCACGTTTCAGTAGAAACTGGCTGGTCCTTTCCAACCACGGACAGACCTCAAAGGGGTAGATACAGGCGCCCGAGGGGTAGAGGGCAATCTCAAGGATCATTTAGAGGCAGACAATGGCAAACACCTACACCAAGAGGTGGTGAGGATAGTTCACAGCCATTCAGAAAGCAGAACCAATGACTTTCCCCTTTGCATGCCAAGCAAGGCTTTATTGGCAGCACCTTTAGGCGGAAAACTGGCGTTATTTTCGAAAAATTGGCATATTGTCACAAAAGACAAATGGATCCTGGACATTATAGACAAAGGCTACAGATTCCACTTTTTCACCCTTCCAAGAATGAGAGGCATGCCAAACCTGCCACACAATCAAAGGGCAGAGGCACAAAAACAAATTTCAGCTCTCAAGGACATGAAAGCTATTCAAGAGGTACCTGCACAAGAACAGGGTCAAGGTTTTTATTCCAGACTATTCCTGGTACCAAGAAAGGGCAAAGATTGGAGACCTATTTTGGACCTATCCATCCTAAACACTTATTTACTCATACCAAAATTCAAGATGCTCACATTACAGCAGCTTCTTCCCATGCTGGGCAAAGAGTCTTGGCTGGTAACATTTGACCTCAAGGAGGCTTACCTGCATGTCCCAATCAGACAAGATTGCAGAAGATACCTCAGATTTCTTGCAGGTTCAATCCATTATCAATTTGCATTGCCCTTTGACTTATCTACTGCGCCCAGAGTGTTCACGAAATGCCTGGCATCAGTAATTGCCTACTGCAGACTTCAAGGGATACAGATATACCCATATTTGGACGACTGCCTGATCCAAGCGGACAGCAAACACATACTTCAGAAACACCTGGCGTTTGTAATAATGTTGAATTCTCTGGGATACACAGTCAACAAAAAGAAATCAAGACTAATACCCACTCAAACTATAATTTTCCTGGGTGCCAACTTGAATACAAACACCCAGATGGCCTACCTCACGCCAGAGAAACAAGGGCAACTAACTCATTACTTCAGAAAACTGGCAACCTTCACCAGACTGACTGCAAGGAAAATCCTGCAGGCTCTGGGATTCATGGCATCTTGCATCCTACTAATCCCATGTGCAAAGCTGCATATGAGGAAACTTCAATGGTACCTAAAAAACTTATGGTCTCAACACAGCCACAGTTTGGAAACAATTATACCACTGATTCCATGTCTTCAAAAGGAATTTCTTTGGTGGTCTCAAGCATGCCAAAGAAACATAGGTCTCCCATTCTGCAAGCCTCAAGCAAATCAAGTCATCACAACAGATGCCTCGGACTACGCCCGGGGGGCGCACATGACAGATCGGTGTATTCAGGGCAAATGGTCCCAAAAAGAAAAGCACCTACACATCAATCAAAAGGAAATGCTAGCAGTAATAAATGCTATTATGGCTTTCAAAGACCTACTGCATCCAGGCCAGCTATTGATAAGGACAGACAACACCACAGTGATGTGGTACATAAACAAACAGGGAGGAACTCATTCATACCCCCTATGCAGGCTAGCCATGTCTCTTTGGAACATGGCTCTGGAATTACAAATCCAACTTCAAGCACAGTTCCTGCCAGGCAAGGAAAACACGTTGGCGGGCAACCTAAGCAGAAATATGACAGATCCACACGAATGGAAGTTGCATCCTCAAGTTTTTACAAAGATAATTCAAGCATGGGGAAGGCCAGACATAGATCTCTTTGCCACCCACAGAAATTACCAATTGACAAAATTCTGCTCAAGGACCTTTCATCCACAGGCCTGGAAAGTGGACGCACTCTCTTTCAGTTGGACAACAATGACAGTTTATGCCTTTCCACCTCTTCCTCTGCTGCCCAAAGTTCTATTAAAAGCCAGAGCAGACAGACCAAAGATGATTCTCATTGCTCCAGATTGGCCAAGACAGCACTGGTACCCACTCCTGAGGAGCCTGACACATTCCCCACCATGGATCCTTCCGATAATGCCTCTTCTACTGACTCAGCACAACTTCAAAACTCTTCACAGTCAGCTGAAAACACTCAATCTAGCCGCATGGAGGATTCCTTAAATTCACAACAGACCCTACTCTCCAAGGAGGTGCAGGATGTCATTTTGGAGGCCAGAAGGCCTTCTACTAGAAAAGCCTACTCCGCAAAATGGAAACGGTTTTGTGCCTGGAATCAGAAAAAGGGTCAGAATCCTGAAATACTGAATTTACCTCAAATATTACAGTACTTAGCTGAGATGCTAAACAGTGGACTTTGGTTCTCCTCCATCAAAATCCATGCCTCAGCCATTTCTGCAGAATACAGCACTGATCCTCCTTTATTCTCTCACCCTCTCTTAAGACAGTTCCTCAGAGGGGCTAAGAATATAAAACCCCCAAGGAAGCAACCAGTACCTGCTTGGACCTCAATTTCATTCTAGAAAAACTGACCCTGCCTCCTTTTGAGCCAGCCTGCTTCAACAGAACTGCAATATTTGTCATGGAAAACAGCCTTCCTTCTGGCTATCACCTCAGCACGCAGGGTTTCGGAACTACAAGCCCTCATGGCTGTGCAGCCTTTCATCATTTTCCATCAGGACAGAGTTTCCTTACGAACCAACCCTTCTTTTATGCCAAAGGTAGTATCCAAGGTAGCCTTGAATCAGGCTATCCACTTAACTACCTTTTATCCTACTCCACAAAACAAAGGTGAGAGACTACTACATTCTTTGGACATTCACAGACAGCTCCGTTATTGTTTAGACAGAACAAACCCTTTCAGAAAATCAGAGCAACTCTTTGTGTCCTATGCTACAGGTGCTCAAGGGAAGCCTATTTCCAAACAGACAATCTCAAAAAGGATAGCCCACTGCATTCATTTTTGTTGCTCTTTTTATGGTAAAACTGTACCTGCAGGCATCAGATCTCACTCCACAAGGGCCACAGCTACCTCTGCAGCTTTCCTCAGGGGGGTTCCTATCAAAGATATTTTAGAAGCAGCCACTTGGAGTTCTGTACATACTTTCTCCAAGCACTATCACCTACCATTATACTCCAAATCTAGAGCGGGCTTTGCCACTGCAGTCTTGCAGGGCATCCTGGCTCCTCCTAGTTCCACTTAGTGCCTACCACCCCTTTTTTAGCTTTGGGATTCTGCCCATCTGTTATGACTGCAGCTGTATGCATGATGAACATAGTACAGTTTTGTACTTACCATAAATGTAGATGTTTGAGTGCTAATACAGCTGCAGTCCAGGTTTCCCTCCCTCCTTCCCCTCTTGGGACAGGCGTAATGGCTAACACCTCCTCATACAACATGATTGGGGTATTCTTTTATGGTGTATTTGCTTGCAACTACTGTTTTTTGATTTTATTGCATTGCATTATTACATAAATTTATGTTTTGCCGTCCTTCTGGGGGCACCTGACATCTGGGGCAAGAAAAACTGAAGAAAATGGCGTCTGCTGGTTCTTTTATACCCCTGTCGCACTGACGTCAGGGAAGAAGCGACGACATCCGACGCCGGACCTAGATTCGACCGACTGAGGACCCGCCTGACGGCAGGAAAACCCATCTGTTATGACTGCAGCTGTATTAGCACTTGAACATCTACATTTATGGTAGGTACAAAACTGTACTTTACCCTCCCTCTAGCCCCTTAACTTCTTTTGACTATACCTCTACTTTCCATTACTGTGCTTAAAAGCCTTTTTGGTGTATTTGCTTTTTTGTTGGAGGTATATCGATGTACATTTATATGTAATTGCTTCCCATTAGGGGGGCACCTGACATCTGGAGCAAGAAAAACTGATGTAATGGCGTCGACTGCATGTTTTATACCCCCTGACGACCTGACGTCATGGAATAAGGGACAGCAACCGACACAGGACCCAAGACTTTGTTAATCAGTCCGACTGAGGGCTACCTGCAAGCAGATAACCCAAATGTAATGACTGCAACAGTGAATACACTCGAACATCTACATTTATGGTAAGTGTACACAACTGTACTTTATCAGTAATTCAGATTACTGCTGTTCTGAGCAAATGCAAATAAGATTTGGAATAAGAGAGTAGAGGTAGATCTAATTTTCTAAGGATTCAGACTGTATAATGGGAAAGAAGTAATCACATCAGTCTATCCACCCCATAAGGGTATTCGGAGTTGGAACACAGTAAAAATAACAGTGGCTACACAGTGTACCAGAGAAACATGAGAAAGAAAAGATCATCAAAGTAAAATATGAAAATGTATATACATTTTCTGGCCATACTGGTGTTTTAGAAGGAAGATCCCTGTTAATGGAATATTTTTTTTTTTTTTGCAGATCTGTACTGCTACTGTTAAGATTTATTTTTATGAAATTATATTGCTGTACACACTAATGGTGGAACCTGTCCCAGGAAAGAAGATTAATAAGTTTAGTGTTCCAGGGTTACAGAGCTTGAGTGCATGTTGTAGACATAAACGAGGTTCGTTGGTGAAAACACATGACTATGAAGGAAAATGAAGTCTGCGTAGTTGTGTCTATTGGAGAAATTAATTGTGGTTTCATTAAGAAATAATGGTTAATCTCCCATTGTTTTTCCTGTTTTTATTGCGTTTTATACATGTATTCCTTCATTGCCTATTATTTTCCCTTTTTGTATTTTATACAGTTTTTGTTTGAGTTTTATTCTTATGAAAGTCTTAAGCTTAAGCATACATATTAGCTGGATATTGTTCCTAGAATAATTATTGTAGCTTAAATTGTTTTAATGTTTTGAGAGCGTCATTATACATTGTAGTTGCATGTCTGCATTGATGCACTTGTTTTTGTCATCTCTTACCAGTACTGACATGTGACAGAGTTGACCCATTGGGATTGCCCTGACACCAATAACTGTGTGTATCAATAACAGAAAGTAAAATGAGGTGTTATGGAGACAGAGAGTCTTTGGTTCAGTGGTTACAGCTGGTAGTTTCATTTTCCCTAATCTACAAGTATACAGGGGCCACTCCCAGTACTGTTCTTGTGTGGGTTTGCACACACCAGGAAAACGAAAGCGAGGTGTTATAGGGACAGAGAGTCCTAGATTCAGTGGCACAACAGACAGGCTTATTGTCATTGATTGTCAGAGACAGGGCATGTTTTCCAGTGCTGGTATGCCCCCATGGCAGGCTACACCCATTCCACTGGCCCAGTGAGTACCACAGTGACATCCATGAATGTTTGTTCATGGCAAATCACAATAACTGTGCCAGTATCTGCTACATTTGTCCTTCTTTGTAATTTGAGTTTTCAGAAAGTGGTTGCTTGTAACAACATTTTTACTATATATATTCATTTTTTTCTTTCTGTTTTTTTTCCTCCTCTTTGGTAGAACTTTCCATGGAAATGGTTGTTTGGAGCAGCAGTCGTGGCAGTAGGAGGTGTTGCACTGTCTGTTATTATTGCTAGCAGAAATTGAGACTCATCGTTGTTGGAGAACAGGAGTAAAGCCATTTCTGAACTGCACTGTATGCTGTTTACAGCATAGGATACATGGAATCTTGTTTGGTACAATCCATTTTAACTACACTGAAATGAAGGGGCAGTTGTTGAATGAACCACCATGTACAAAAAAGATGGACACGTTGAAAGTCCTAATCTAGATTCCCCATGTCACCCCGGATTTCTGCAGATGACTTTTGAATTTGTTTTATGTGTCTTTTTAGTTCAGGCCATTGCAGAATTAAAAAAAAAGGCATCTTGCACAACTGACGTTTTTGCCAAGCTGCTCTGCTTTGAAGTCAGGCTACTGTGAGGTGTCAGAATCAATGAGGAGGTCCAGTTGAGATCTGCATTGTGTTTCTGTCTGACTTTAGGATCAGATCTGGTTCAGACCTGATAAGCAGATACCACGTGGACTACTGATGCACATCTGGATAGCTTTATCCTGCATTAGCACACGTGGAACAAGAGGGTAGAAGATTACAAAATAACAAATGTGGGACCATTGGTGATTTCCCCTTTTGACAGATGGTAGCCATTTTATAAAGTAATCACATGTAAAGATTTCATTTGTGATTTCATTCCTGATTTAGAAGCCTACAGAGAAATATCAGCTGAATGAGTGAGTGAATGTGCCAGAATTAGCAACATGTATATTGCATTTATTTATTTTATACGATTGTACATCAACATTCCCTGTGGCCCACATTGTGTGGAGAATTTTTGCAAAGTTCCCAAGGTAGGTTAGCTGGTAGAATTCATCCATTCTGCCTGATAAATGCTGTATAGGAAGCTCACTGGTATTCATATGAGACTGCTTGGAAGCTCCTGCTATCTTAATCAAAAATTAACAGGTGGCTAGGGAGATTGAAGTTTTTATTCAGTGACACAAAAGCTTTAACAAAAGATACCAAAGTATCCTCAAAAGTACTCATCATGGATACTGGTCTGGCTAAGAAGGGAAAAAAAACAGAAAATAAATTTCTTTTTAATTGGAGCTACTTCTTTAAATAGCGGTTAAAAATGTTATCTAAATTTAAAAAGATTGTGTGTTAACAGCTTTACAGAATTTATTAAATTGAACAAAAAACTGTTTGCTTCTTGTCAATTCCTTTGTGTAGCTATGTATTTTGAAATTGTGGCACTGGTATTCAGAATGACTTGTGTGATTGATCATACTCGAAAAGCAAAGTTGTCATCTTTAAAGGAGCCTCATTTTGCAATACCTCTGTTCAACCAGGGGAACTATGGTGGTAAATGAAATATCACCCATTTTTCTGAATTAAATAGACTAGACATATGCAAGGCTAAAAAAAAAAAAAACTATGATGTCCTTCAAGGATGCATCTGCAGTCTTTACAAATGGGTTGTCCTGTCGTCAGGCAGCCCTTCGGTCGGCCGGATTCCAAAGCCTGGGTCCGGCTTCGGCTGGTGTCGCACTTCACCCGACGTCATTGCGGCAGTTCTTCGGGTATAAAGGCATCAGCCGACGCCATTTTCCTCAGTCTTTCTTGCCGCGTGGCGCCCGAAGCAGAAGCTGTTAGCAAGTGCCGGTCGGTCAGATCCAGAGATTACTTCTACCGAATACTACTTCGAAGACTTCTATAAAGCTAAGTACCCCGTTGGGGACTCTTTCTTGCCTCAGCCGATGTCAGAGAAAGTTAATAACTGTTTATCTTGTGGGAAACAAATACCTCATAAAGATTTCCACTGCTATTGCATACATTGTTTAGGCCCAGACCACGACGTAGCAGCTTGTCTAGCCTGTGCTTCTTTTAACCGACGGACGCTTAGACGTCGCTTGGACTTTGCTGAGCAGATTTTCGGCTCCGATTTTGCCTACATTATGCCGTCGGATCCTCCGACTACGCAAATAACCAAAAAGCGCAACGAAAAAGACCGACACTCGCGGTCCGGTTTCGGCGAAACGCGGTTAAGCAAACCACGAGTGTCTCTGTTTCGGCCGAAACCGAGCAAGCGGTTCTTTCTTCAGCCGATAACTTGCCTTCTACCGAGGCCTCTTCTATCCTGGTAGAAACGGCTTCTGAAATCCAACCTTCTGTTGCGATTTCACAGGATTTATCAGACACCATTCCCCTAGATACTTCTACCCCTGCACGTGGAGCTGCTAGGCCTCCTCCAGCTATGTCTATTAAGGCCTTTGCCAGAGCTAAAGCAGCCAAAACATCAAAACCTGTGCCTGCCAAGCCCCCCTCTCACAGGCCCAGCACCAGCTCCCATATGCTTTCTTTGGCAGAGGATCTCATCTCTTTAATTCGTGGAGCCCAGCCTCATCCAGACAGGGCCTCTCTCCCTCCTCCAGAAAAGAGGCCTAGAGCAGAGCCCCCTGAGCCAGTAGCCACAGATGAGTCCTCTGATGACTCAGAACATACAGACCCTCCTGAGGCTTCTTATTCTCCTTACATAGACTCTGATGCTGAGGAGTCCATCCCTTCAGCCTCTCCTCCTGAGGAATTTTCCTTTGGGGAAACCTTGCATGCTATGAGGGAACAATTTCAGTGGCAGGGCCAAGATTTCTCAGACTCTAGAAAAAGGCTTAGGACCTTTCTACACTTGCCACAGCATAGGCCTTTAGGTATACTCCAGTTCTATCTGTTGTTGATGCATTTAATGATGCTTGCACTGCTCCTGATACTTTGCCTCCGGCTCCTGCTAAGCCCGATAGGTACTACAGGGTCCCGGACACTCATCACCACTTATATAAGGCCCCTTTTGCAGATCCAGAGACTATCTCCCAGGGCCCTAAAGCTGTAGCAGCTACTTCTTCTAAAACCCTCCCTCTGAAAGGGAATCCAGGACCTTAGAGAGATGGGGTAAAAAAGTTTACACCTCTGCTACTTTGTCGGCTAGAGCTTTGAACTGCCAATTTCATATGATTCAATATCAAGAGTTTATGCTTGACCAGTTGACTAAAAAGCTGTCCTCTGAAGAATCTTTAGATAAAAGTATGTTCAAGAAATGTTACATAACATACAGCAGGTTAGTAACCATTCTTTAAAATGTGGCTATGATGCACTGGAGGCTTCCTTTAGATCAGCCATGACTGGCACAGTTATCAGGAGGCATGCATGGTTGAAGGAACAGGCATTACCAGACCATGTCAAATCTAAGCTTTTGGATGCACCTATGGACAAGGTCAATTTATTTGGTGCCCCACAGCAGGTACTAAAAAAGATGGAAGAGAAAGCAAAATCTGTGCAAACAGTAAAAGATTTCTTACAAGTTCAACCTCCAAGGTTTAGCAGGAATTGGCCCTCCAAGAATTGGTCCTTTCCGGACTCCTCTAAGGCACAAAGAGGCAGGAATAGACTCTCTAGAGGCAGAAACCAATCCAGGGGTGCCTACAGGGGTCACCAGTGGCAGGGTAACAACCAACGAGGCACGGATACAGCCACCACCACTACAACAACTCAATCACAGTGACTTGGCGGTGGCACCGCCTACCAGGGAACAACTAGAAGCACCCTTAGGCGGAAAGCTAACATTATTTTCAAGAAACTGGCACTGCATTACAAGAGAAAAATGGATTTTGCAGACTATAGACAAAGGTTACAGGTTCCATTTCCATACTCTACCAGGAAAGAGAGGAATGCCAAACCTACCACCTTCTCAAAGGACAGAAGCTCTAAAACAAATATCTCAATTATTAAGAATGCGAGCTGTGGAAAAGGTACCATTTATGGAGCAAGGGAAGGGATTTTACTCCAGGCTCTTCCTGGTTCCAAGAAAAGAAAACAAATGGAGGCCTATTCTAGACCTGTCCGCTTTAAACACATTCCTCATTGTTCCAAAATTCAAAATGCTGACCCTACAGCAGCTTCTTCCCATGCTGGGCAAGGAGTCTTGGCTGGTAACTCTAGATCTCAAGGAGGCATACCTGCACGTCCCCATAAGACCAATTTGCAGAAGATACCTCAAATTTCTTGCAGGATCAGAGCATTATCAATTCTCAGCATTGCCCTTTGGCTTATCTACTGCGCCCAGAGTGTTCACGAAATGCCTGGCATCAGTAATCGCTCATTGCAGACTTCAGGGAATTCAAATCTATCCCTACCTGGACGACTGCCTGATACAAGCGGACAACAACAAACTAACAGAAGACTTACAAAGAGTCATCTACCTGCTACAAGCTCTGGGATATACAGTCAATACAAAAAAGTCAAGGCTGATTCCATCCCAAAGAATAACCTTCCTGGGTGCAGAACTGGACACATCAAAACAAATGGCATTTCTAACTGCAGAAAAGAAAGAGCAACTTCCTCTCTACTTCTTGGCATTAACAAAGCAGAGCCATCTAACTGCAAGAAAAGTGCTACAAGCTCTAGGCTTCATGGCATCCTGCATAATACTGGTCCCTCATGCCAGGCTTCATATGAGAAAGCTACAGTGGTACCTAAAGAATTTGTGGTCTCAGCGCAAGCACAGCCTAGAAACCAAAATTCCAATGATCCCATGCCTGAAGCAAGAGTTCTTATGGTGGGCTCAGGCCTGTCAATCAAACACAGGACTGCCCTTCTGCAAAAGTCAACCAAGACAAACCATCATGACAGATGCCTCAGACCTCGGTTGGGGGGCACACATGATGGGTAAGTGCATTCAAGGCCTATGGACTCAAGACCAGCTGCATCTGCACATAAATCTAAAAGAAATGATGGCAGTAAAATTGGCAATCCAGGCATTCAGACCTCTTCTCCAAGAAGGCCAGTTGATGATAAGGACAGACAACATCACAGTTATGTGGTACATCAACAAACAGGGAGGCACACACTCATACCCTCTATGCCGGCTGGCACTGGACCTATGGGATGTGGCTCTGAGCTACAACATTCAGTTACAGGCAATTTATGTACCAGGGAAGGAAAACATTCTAGCAGACATATTAAGCAGAACTACAACAGATGCCCACGAATGGATGCTGCATCCGGACATTTTCAAAACCATCACAAGAGAATGGGGATTACCACAAATAGACTTGTTTGCATCCCCATTCAATCACCAGTTGAAGAAATTCTGCACAAGGACCTACCACCCACTTGCTTGGAAGGTGGACTCCCTATCCTTCAGTTGGAAAAGCCTGACAGCATATGCATTCCAACCACTTCCTTTGATGCACAAGGTGCTTCTCAAGATCAAAGAGGAACGTCCGAGGATCATTCTGATAGCCCCAGACTGGCCAAGACAACATTAGTATCCACTGCTGAGGAGCATGTCCCGGGAACAAATATGGACACTGCCCCTGATCCCATTACTGCTGAGACAGAACAACTACAACATTCTGCATCCAAACCTAAAAACTCTGCAGCTAACTGCCTGGAACATTACATAACAGCAATTAACCCAGATTTATCCCAAAGGGTTAAAGACATAATCTTGGAGGCTCGTAGACCTTCAACAAGAAAGAATTATGCAGCAAAATGGAAAAGATATCTCATCTGGAGTACTGCAAAGGGGCAAGATGTGACACTGGTAAACATAGCCAACATCCTGGAGTACTTGGCGGAGCTCTTCCATACAGGCCTGTCCTATTCCTCCATCAAGATACATGCATCAGCTATTTCAGCAGAATACAGCTTGGATCCTCCTGTCTTCTCGCATCCACTGCTCAGACAGTTTCTGAGAGGAATTAAAAATGTAAAACCTCCCAGGAAACCTCCATTGCCAGCATGGGACTTGAACTTTGTGCTAGAAAAACTGACTCTACCTCCTTTCGAACCAGCAGCTACAGCAGAATTGCAATACTTATCCTGGAAGACTGCTTTCCTGCTGGCAATAACTTCAGCAAGAAGGGTCTCTGAACTACAGGCATTAATGGCAGTACAACCCTTCCTGATCTTCCATCAAGATAGAGTGTCCATGAGAACAAATCCTACATTTATGCCTAAGGTGGTATCCAGAGTCTCTTTAAATCAGGCTATCCACCTTCCTACATTCTTCCCCAATCCACAGAACAGGGGAGAAAAGATCTTACATACTTTGGATGTACACAGACAATTACGCTACTACCTGGACAGGACAAAAAACAATAGAAAAACTGACCAGCTTCTGGTAGCATATGCAACAGGAAAAGAAGGAAAACCAATTTCTAAACAGACAATCTCCAAATGGATAGGAAATTGCATTAGATTTTGTTACTCCTACCATGGAAAGAAAACTCCAGAGAATATCAGGCCTCACTCCACAAGGGCTACAGCCACTACCACAGCTTTCTTACGAGGAGTGGCTACCAAGGACATTATAGAGGCTGCTACTTGGACCTCCGTGCATACATTTGCCAAGCATTATAACTTACCTCTATACTCTAGATCCCGTGCTGGTTTTGCCACTGCTGTTTTGCAAGGGATCCTGACTACACCATAATCTATTCTCATTTCCTCCTCCCCTAGTTTAGCTATGGTATTCTACCCATTTGTAAAGACTGCAGATGCATCCTTGAAGGACATAGTACAATTTTGTACCTACCATAAATGTAGATGTCCGAGAGGAATGCATCTGCAGTCAGGATTACCCACCCTCCTTCCCCTCTGAGGTACTCCTAGGGTACTTACCAATCTTCAGCTAGCTTGGGGGGGATCTATTATGGTGTATTTGTTTGTATATATGTACATACATGTTTATTTTGTGTGTTTGCTCTCTACTATTTGGAAACTTTGGCATTTATCTAAATTTAGCCATCCAAGAGGGCACCTGGCATCTGGGGTAAGAAACACTGAGGAAAATGGCGTCGGCTGATGCCTTTATACCCGAAGAACTGCCGCAATGACGTCGGGTGAAGTGCGACACCAGCCGAAGCCGGACCCAGACTTTGGAATCCGGCCGACCGAAGGTCTGCCTGACGACAGGACAACCCATTTGTAAAGACTGCAGATGCATTCCTCTCGGACATCTACATTTATGGTAGGTACAAAACTGTACTTTATCTTCTGTATTCAGGGTTTCCTACTCATAGGCAATATTTCTAAATCTTTGTGCTATTTTTTGAGAACCTATTCTTTTTCCTCCTCTATCCGTTTTTCATCTTTGTTGTGTAAAGCAGCCTTAGGTCAACTGGTGCCCTAGGCAAAAGGGCTCCATGGCGCCCCCCCCCCCACCACACCACCCAGTGCCCCCATCCTGGCCTACCTACATTAAATAAATACTGAAAAAGCACCCCTGCTATACCGGCGCCCTAGGCGACTGCCTAGTTGGCCTATGCCTAAGTCCGGCTATGTGTGTAGGATTAGTAGAATTACCAGTGTGTTTCTTGCATGGGCTTTAGAGGTATTCTTTTTGTGGAAATTATCAGACAGGCAAGTTTACTGCATTATATTCATTCTTTTCTTATATGAAAGCTATACTTGTAGCGATCAGTTAAAGATGAAACATTTGTTTAGAATTTTTTTTTTTTTTTTCCCTCTATTAACTCCCATCCAGTCACATGGAAAAGCTGTCATACTGGCAGCCTTGAAGGGAGGTTTGGTTCTGTACCTTTAGTGCCACCCACATAGTGCTATCTTAACAGAATTATGGGGGTGCCATCTTTTTAGTTACCTATGGGTCTGACTTCACCCCCAGCCAGACCAGGGCATCCATATTTAAGGATAAGTCCCAGTTGCTCCCAGGCCACTGAACTATGATTTCCCATCTGACAGTAATGTGGATGATTATTTTATTTATTTATTTTTGTAAGCATGTAATTCTCATCCTTATGGCTGCCTCTGAGTGGGACGTGTCATACTGGTCCCCAGTTCATGGAAAGTGCTGCATGTGCCTAACTACAACATGTACACTACTTGATACCTGTCTCCACTTCTTATTAGTAAAACAGTCATCTAAGCAGCTGCCCTCTCTCCAAGATAGGTGAGCAAATAGTGGCTGCTCGGTCTCACCTATCTGGTTGGCTCTTGCACTCTCTGGACCAATAATTGATTCTAGAACTTTTGACTCAGTCAGGGTTTTACCCCTGTGCACCGTAGAATTGACAACAGTGAAGCATTTCATAAAAAGCTTAATACATTAGGAGCTCACATAACTGTGAACCATTATTTTAATTGCACATTTGCCCGAAATTCACAGCTAGCACCAGCCTGTCATCATCACCATAAACTCCCGTTTTTCTGCTTTTTTCTACATGGGGTTGGGGCATCTCATCAACTGCCACTGATTGTCTCTATTCTGTTCTGCTGGTCTGAGGCCTTTGTTCCTGTAGTATATCCTGCTGTCTGCAGAGGGAAATGGCATTTCCATTTGCCCTTCTGCTTGCATCATGTATTCATTCCTTCCACCAGAAATGCTCTCCTCCATAGCAATTTTAGTGAAGTGCTGTTTTTTTTCTATGTGCTTTTTAATCTATCCCTACCAAATATCAAGCCTCCACTACCAATTTTGAGCCCTCTTGCTCCCCTTATATTGGGTATCACCACCATGGGAGCAAGAGTCAACAAGAGGTTTCATTATTCAAGTAGCCCTGGAGGTTTGTGCCCTTATTGCCATTCTAGTAACAAGGGTGTTTATGGTGAGGACCTGACCCCACCACTTAACTGATTTGATTACATGCATCACCCCAGAGTATCCTATGTCCTGTTTGTGTGCGCACGGGATTGTGTGTGTGTGTGTGTGTGTGTGTGTGTGTGTGTGTGTTTGTGTGTGTGTGTACACGTGCTACCACTCGCAAGCATTGAGAACTGTCATCTATACCTTGAAATGGCCAAGCCACATCCCCGTTCCTGGCCATTTAGGTGCCATGTATGTCTTTGCCTGCATGGTGATCAGCGAATTACAGCCACAGTCTCTACCCTTAGTGTGGACAAAATGATGTATGCCATCTTACTTCCATCTTCCCTTCCTGGTTCTTTTAGCACCTGTGCCAATTTTCAGACTGCAGACATCTGGATCATAGTAAGGGTTATACTCCTCTATGCAAAAGAGATGGGCTAGTGACATTCCACTTTATCAGTGTTTTGAGGGTTTTCATATGCCTGACAATTCTCTTGGTTGCCTTTAAATGTGTAATGCTGCTTGTGGGCAAATGTTTTTTTTCTTTTTTTTTTTTTTTTTTTTTTTTTTTATACATGTCCTTCCATACTAGTACTCTATCCAGTATTTGTTTCTCTGTTTTGCTCCTGCTGAGTGCAGGAATTGGTTTGTGCTGTCCCACAACCCTCAACAATCATAAGAGAGTGATATATATTTTTTTAATTGCAAGGTAGCAGGCAGAGGCTACAAAGGGTGCTTCTGGAATGTCAGGACTCTGCTGTCTCCCATATCTATTCAGAGGTAATAAGCAGGTGCAAAACTGTAATAAAATAACACTGTAATTCATGCGTAGGGGTTTTATCTGCCTGATGATTACAATCTGATTTGGAAAGGAGGTAAAGACCAAAGTTTTTTTAGAAGCTTTCGTTTGATTTATCTGCTTTATTTTTATAATGAGTGTAGATAGTGAAACACCTGCCAGGAGCTATGTAGTAGTTTAACCTATTACATCTTGCATCAAATTCATTATGCATTTTTTAACCAAGCTAAAACACAACTCTCTAGATTGCATTTAATTGAAATGGGAGGACATGATTAATTTCAGTGTAATCCTTTATCCAAGAATGACTTGTTTGTTTTGGCAACACTTGCAATTATGTTTTATGTAAGTGTATGTTTGATGTCCTTCAAGAATGCAACTGCAGTCATAACATATGGGTTGTCCTGCCTCAGGCAGCCCTCGGTCGGCCGGATTCCAAAGTCTGGATCCGACGTCGGCTGATGTCGCATTTCTCTCCGACGTCAGAGCGGCTGCAGTACATAAGCATCAGCCGACGCCATTTTCTTCAGTCTTTCTTGCCGCGCGGTGCCCGAAGCAGAAGCAGTTTGCAAGTGCCGGTCGGTCAGCTCCTGTATTCTTCGAATCCGAAGTCATCAAAAAAGCTAAGTACCCTGTTGGGGACCTTTTCTTGCCTCAGCCGATGTCAGAAATTACTGAAAAAGTTAACAATTGTCTGTCTTGTGGTAAACAAATACCTCATAAGGATTTCCACTCTTACTGTCTTCCTTGCCTTGGCCCAGACCACGACGTCTCGGCCTGTGTCGCCTGTGCTCGCTTCAATAAGCGCACTCTTAGGCGCCGGGCGGAGTTCGCTGAAGACTTTTTCGGTGATAAATTTGCTTATACAATGCCGTCGGAACTTCCGACTTCGCAGACTCCTAAGAAACGAAAAGACCGGGACCGACATCCTCGGCCCGCGTCTTCCACCGACTCCACGCCAAAACCTACCGCGAGTGCTCCAGTTCCCCCTGAGACTGTTATTTCACCGCTCCGAACCGAAGACACCGCATTACCGACACCTCCGATACCGGAGGCCACACCGATGCCAGTTATAGATTTTCCTCCGGATACTGAAACCGAGGAAATGCCCGAGACCATTGCTGTAGATAAGGTCACTCCTGCACGTGGAGCTGCTAGGCCTCCTATGGCCATGTCTGTTAAGGCCTACACACGTGCTAAGGCAGCCAGCAAGACCAAGCACCTTACTGCTAAGGCCTTACCTCAGCCTACTCCTGAAACACAAATCATGACTATGGCCGCAGACTTAATTTCCGTGATTAGAAGTTCACAGGCCCATCCTGAGAGAGGATCCCAGCCTCCTCCTGATAAGAGGCCCCGGGTTGAACCCTCTGACCCTATCCCTTCAGATGAAGATTCTGAGGACTCTGTTTACTCCGATGGCCAGGAAGAGCTCTTCCAGACCTATGAGGACTCGGATGCAGAGGATTCCATCCCCTCGGCCTCCCCTCCTGAGGATATTTCTTTTGGGGAAGTTCTGCATACCATGAGGGAACATTTTAAGTGGCAAGGCCAGGAATATTCTGATTCCAGAAAGCGCCTTCGAACCTTCCTTAAAAAGCTCCAAAACAGGCCCCTGGCTATACCTCTTGTGCTTGCTGTTTTGGATAACCTATACTCTGACTCCAGTGTTACCCCGGATACTCTTCCTCCTGCCCCAGCCAAGCCAGACAGATATTATAGGGTCCCAGAAACACATTCTCATTTCTTTAGGGCCCATGCTGTTGATTTAGAAACTATTTCTCAGGGACCTAAAGGGGTTTCAGCATCCACCTCCAAAAATCCCTTGCCTTCCAACAGGGAAGCTAGGTCATTAGAGAGATGGAAGAAAAAGGTCTACACCTCCACTACTTTATCTATGAGAGCTCTGAATTGCCTCTTTCATATGTTTCAATATCAGGATTACCTGTTAGATGATTTACAGAAAACATTGGCCTCTCCTGAACCTTTAGACAGGAAGTCTTTGCAGGAAGCTGTACATAATTCTCAGCAAGTCAGCAATCACTTTCTGCAGTGTGGATATGATGCATTGGAAGCTTCATGTAGGGCAGCTATGACAGGGGTGGTCATTCGTAGACATGCATGGTTAAAGGAACAACCTCTACCAGATCATGTTAAGGCAAAACTTCTTGATGCACCTTTGGAAAAGAACAAGCTTTTTGGTACTAATGCTAAAGATGTGTTAAAGTCCATCGAGGAAAAAGCAAAATCAGTTCAGACGGTCAAAGATTTCCTCCAGGTTCAGCCACCCAGATTCAGCAGGAATTGGCCTTCTAAAACTGGTCCTTTCCTAATCCTGAAAGATTTCAAAGGGGTAAAACAGGCGTGGCGAGGAAGAGGACAATACAGAGGTTCTTACAGGGGACGACAATGGCAACCAGCAAACCAAAGAAGTGACACAGGGGTCTCCCCTGCCCCACAGGGACAATCTCAATGACTTTCCTCTACTTCCGCTGACCAAGGAGCAAATAGAAGCTCCCTTGGGCGGAAAATTCTCTGTTTTCAGACAATTGGCACAGATTGACAAAGGACAAATGGATTTTGGACATTATAGACCAAGGTTACAGGTTCCACTTTCATACCTTACCAAGAAAACAAGGCATGCCAAACCTACCACAAAACCAGAGGGCAGAGGCTATCAAGCAAATTTCTCTGCTTGCTCAGATCAAAGCAGTAGAAAGAGTTCCACAACAAGAACAAGGCCAGGGGTTTTACTCAAGACTGTTCCTTGTTCCAAGAAAAGAAACTCAATGGAGACCAATACTGGATTTGTCCGCATTAAACACTTTTCTCATAGTACCAAAGTTCAAAATGCTGAATCTACAGCAACTCCTTCCCATGCTGGGCAAGGGGTCTTGGCTGATTACTCTGGACCTCAAGGAGGCATACCTGCATGTCCCTATCAGACACAGCTGCAGAAGATACCTCAGATTTCTTGCAGGGCCAGAGCATTATCAATTCTCAGCATTGCCATTTGGCTTATCTACTACGCCCAGAGTATTCACAAAATGCCTGGCTTCAGTAATTGCTCATTACAGGCTCCAGGGGATCCAAATTTACCCATACCTGGACGACTGCCTCATACAAGCGGACGACAAATTGATTTTGACAAAAAACTTGAACTATGTCATACAATTGCTACAGGCTCTGGGATACACAGTCAACTTCCAAAAGTCAAGACTTCAGCCATCCCAGCAAATATCCTTCTTAGGAGCCAATCTAGACACAGCCTCTCAAATGGCTTACCTGACAGAAGACAAGCAAGAGAAGTTAACTCATTATTTCAAAGGTTTGGCAAAACTCACCCAGATGACTGCAAGGGGATTCCTACAGGCCCTGGGTTACATGGCATCCTGCATTCTCCTGGTTCCATTAGCAAGACTACACATGAGAAAGCTTCAATGGTACCTAAAAAGCCTATGGTCTCAGCACAGCAACAACCTAGAGACAACCATACCGCTCATTCCATGCCTACAAAAGGAATTCCTATGGTGGGCCTCGGTAAACCAGGCAAACACAGGTATGTCATTCAAAAAACCTCAGATAACACAGACCATGACCACAGATGCCTCAGACCTTGGATGGGGGGCGCACATGGAGGGCAGATGTATACAAGGACAATGGTCTCCAAAGGAAACACATCTGCATATAAACCAAAAGAAAATGCTGGCAGTAATGCATGCCATCGAGGCCTTTCGACATCAACTTCAGCAAGGCCATCTACTGATACGGACAGACAACACCACTGTGATGTGGTGCATAAACAAGCAAGGGGGCACCCATTCTTACCCCCTTTGCAGACTGACAATGAATCTTTGGGAAAAATCACTGAGCCTAAACATACAGTTGCAATCCCAGTTTGTTCCAGGCAAAGACAATGTGCTGGCGGACAGCCTAAGCAGGAATTTCATAGATCCACACGAGCGGAGGTTACATCCGAAAATCTTCACACAACTCACCTCGACATGGGGCAGGCCAGAAGTAGACCTATTTGCCTCCCACCTCAACCATCATCTACAAAAATTCTGTTCAAGGACATATCATCCACAAGCTTGGAAAATAGATGCTCTTTCATTCAACTGGAACTTTCTAAAAATCTATGCATTCCCACCTCTGCCACTGATGACCACAGTATTACTAAAGATCAAAGCAGAGAGGCCCAAGGGGATCCTAATAGCTCCAGACTGGCCAAGACAACACTGGTACCCACTACTACGGAGCATATGTCACAACAAAAGTGGGCCCTTCCCCAATGGCCCCTACTTTTGACTCAACACAACTTCAAAACAGTGCATCCAAACCTTCAGACACTGCAGCTAACAGCCTGGGAGATCCCATGAATAACCTCAATCTATCTCTCTCCAAGGAAGTTCAGCGGATATTAACAGAAGCTCGAAGACCATCCACCAGAAAGGTTTACTTAGCAAAATGGAAGAGATTCAGCATTTGGAATACCAGCAAGGGACATGATGCATCATTATTGAACATCCCACTCATCCTGGAATATTTGGCAGATATGCTACAGAATGGACTCTCATATTCTTCCATAAAGATACATGCTTCAGCTATCTCAGCTAGATATAACACTGATCCGCCTGTGTTTTCACATCCTTTAAGGCAATTCCTCAGGGGAATCAAGAACATTAAGCCACCAAGAAAGGCTCCAGTGCCAGCTTGGGACCTCAGCTTTATCCTAGAAAAACTGACTCTACCTCCCTTTGAGCCAGCAGCTTCAGTGGACTTACAATTTCTATCATGGAAGACAGCTTTCCTGTTGGCAATTACCTCAGCAAGAAGGATTTTGGAACTACAGGCCCTAATGGCAATACCACCATTCATAATCTTTCACAGAGACAGGGTCTCCTTAAGAACCAACCCTACTTTTATGCCAAAGGTGGTATCTAGGGTTTCTTTAAATCAAGCTATTCACCTGCCTACTTTCTTCCCCAATCCTGAGAGCAAAGGGGAAAGACTGTTGCATACCTTGGACATTCACAGACAACTTCGCTACTATCTGGACAGAACCAAGACCAGTAGGAAGTCTGATCAGCTTTTTGTAGCTTACGCCCCTGGAGTACAAGGAAAAGCAATTTCCAAACAGACTGTTTCAAAATGGATTGGACATTGCATCAGATTTTGTTATTCCTTCCATGGGAAGAATGTTCCAGCCAATGTCAGACCACACTCCACCAGAGCTACAGCCACCTCTACAGCATTCTTAAGAGGGGTGCCTACAAAAGACATTCTAGAAGCTGCTACATGGAGCTCCGTGCAAACATTCTCCAAACACTACAATCTCCCTTTAAACTCCAGATCCAGAGCAGGCTTTGCTTCGGCAGTCCTGCAGGGTTTGATTGCCACACCATCTCTTTCCTAGAGCATTCCTCCTCCCCCAGCTAAGCTATGGTATTCAACCCATATGTTATGACTGCAGTTGCATTCTTGAAGGACATAGTACAGTTTTGTACCTACCATAAATGTAGATGTCCGATAGATATGCAACTGCAGTCGGATTTTCCCTCCCTCCATACCCCTCTATGCCTTGGGTCCACTGCTATCCCTGTTTCTCTTAGCTGGGGATATCTGTTATGGTGTATCTGTTTATTGCTTACTTATTTGTCTGGAATCCTGTTTTTGTCTTCCAATTTGATTATAGCCTTCCTTGAAGGGCACCTGGCATCTGGGGCAAGAAACACTGAAGAAAATGGCGTCGGCTGATGCTTATGTACTCCAGCCGCTCTGATGTCGGAGAGAAATGCGACATCAGCCGACGTCGGACCCAGACTTTGGAATCCGGCCGACCGAGGGCTGCCTGAGGCAGGACAACCCATATGTTATGACTGCAGTTGCATATCTATCGGACATCTACATTTATGGTAGGTACAAAACTGTACTATTTTGACTTTTGGGTGCTTATTTAATCGAAAGGTGAAAAAAATGGAAGCACAGCATGGAGATAATAAGGAGCAGCACATAAAGCTACTGATAGAAGACCTGGACTCTGACTATGAAGTCCCTCCTCAGTAGGGGACTGCTAGGATTTCCTGTTTTAATACCTCTAATTTCTTCACTGGGAGAGGGCTCATCAGCATGCATCATGATGTCACACTCGGTAAGGAGGCTGCTTTCAGCCCCTGAATTTTCCTAGTCCTTTGCTGCTGTTTGTACAGTTTGATTGTTTTGTTTTAACTCATTGCTCCTGCTAGCCATTAGCTCTACCACAAGATCTATTTTTCCCTCATTGGGTTATGCCTGGTCTCTGGCTGCTATTGGTATGTATGGCTTTAAGCTTTCCCTATGGCAATTACGTACACAAATGTAAATGCACAAGTATAGCCTGAAGTTAAGTGCACTCCCATACTTGCATGAAGGCTCTTCAGTGTGGCTTAGCAGGGACCAGTGGCACATCATGCCTGTTGGTACATGTAGGACAACCTTCCTCCAGTGGGTATCTACTTTATAGCAAACTGGAACTCCTGTCTCCCCATCCAAAATGGATGTGCTGGCATTAGCTACTCACTCTCACTCTTCAGCCCCAAGACAATTGAACTTTGCTCATTTGGGTTGTTGTCAGGAGTTTATTCCTGTATGTCACACAGCCAGGCTCATACAGTTTGGGTCCTGATCTTATGTACATCGTTGAAAGGTTCTCACGTTCAGTGCCTAAATTAGTGGTCATCGGGTAACAAGTCAGGACCTGCATTGGCATGGTTTGTGTTAACTGAAAGAGGCACACAGTCTAAGAATTTGCATCAAGTGCCCTTACTGTAGCCAGCTACCTGTAGAAAATTATGCGGGAAGCCAGATCCCTATTCTACTTCATGCAGAATGGTTTTCTTGGGAGGGTGGCTCACTTGAGGACCAACAGGATAGACCCTTGTGTAATACCGAGAGTCACATGTGGTAAATAAAAAGAAGATAGGATTCAGAGGCCAAGCATTGTCAAAAATATGTTCTGTGAAGTTCAGATTTTCATCATCTCACTTTTGCAGTAACCTTTGGCTGTTTTAGTTGCATCTTGCCTATGATATAACAACTGGATAGTCTACAAAAAGCTCTGTTTCCCTCACCCACTTACCCTCTGACTATGGATTGGACAAGATCTAGTAGGGAGAGTGTAGACAACTTCAGTACTTTCTTGCATCATGAAGACAAAGCAGCTCAGGTTTCATAAGTGCATCAGTCTGCTTCAGGCTTCATTTCTGGAAGAGAGGTCCCTGTAGGGATATCCTTCCTCAAGGAATTTGTTACCCTTGTAAGTTTTTTTTTGTATTTTATTTTTTAACATAAAGCAGTATTTCCCCATTAAAGATATCTGTGTTTTTACTAATATCTGAATTTCTTGTCAGGAACTGCTATTTTTAGAAAGCTTTTTATTGACTATGGGGGCTGTGTTTTGTGATGTACTGCTATTAAGACATTTTATTGCAAGGTATTGAATTTAAGGGTCAGGAAGTATTTTTCTGGGCTGGAAACTTTAATGCCTTGTGTAAGCTTTGTGGCAACTTACCTTCATTATTTGATTTCTGTTGGGGCACTTTTAGAGAAAGAGACTTGAGACTGCCTATGCTTTTACTTTTGAAGTGGGACATTTTGGGAAAGTATGTGTGCGCTGCTTGTGAGTACTTGTCTGACGACTTGCCGTCCATCTGACTCTTCAGCAGCACTTACTGGCAATCAGGAAAGTATTGAAGTTGTTTACACTCTGCTGATTTCCCTCCAAAGGCTTGTCCAGTCAGCAATCAGTGTAGTTGAGGAAGAAAGACTAAGCTTTTTGATGACTACAACCCAAAGATCCATATTCTACTGTGACATTGAGGTTTGAACATCTGTGTCTATGGTAAGTGCAGCTTACAGAATTCTACCTTCTGTGACAACCTTCTTCCATCTTCTGACATGGTACCTGTTCTGCCTTTGCTAGTGAGAGATTTAATTAATTCCCATTGCTGACTAGTAGTAGTGACAACAAGAGAGGAATGCCTCCTAGGGTTCCAGTACCATCTCAACCCCAGCTTAAACAGCCATAACACTGTTTGCACTTACATAACGTGGGCCCTGGGGTCTTATAGTGAAGGCTTGCTGTTTTAACTAGGCGACACCCTTGAGGATGCTCACATTTTCGACATACACATGCTATTTGACTGGTTGGATCTTTCCTGGATGTGCACCCTTGAGTATGGTCTGCCCTTGGATTTCACAGCTTGGTGAATTCTTCAGTTCATACCTGCTTCCACAGAGAGGTCCTCAACAGTCCAGTATCTGCCTGACATTTATTCAGTGTCCCTCACTGTACTTGAGCACAGGGCATCATCTGCTAGTGTTTAGGGCATGGCAGAGACTTCTTTCCCTTCTTTGTCTTCCCAAGAGGAAAGATTCTGAGGATCCCAAGGTCCTTTGGTCCAATGCATGCAAGGATAATTAAGCTACACTATACAATAGCTCTTGCCCAGATGATGGCTTCTTTTGAAGATATTTAAGCTCATGAGGTTCTTTATGAACTGCCATATAGCTCCTTTATCTTCTCCTTAAAAAAAAAAAAAAAAAAGGTGGGGGCAATCCAATATTTGTGGAAAAAGGCTGTGAAACCCTTAAGCCATATGTGGAATTCTTCATAAGAGGTATCACTTGGATGTCCTGGATGGACTGATAATTTGCTGTTTCTGCTCCTAAGAAAGCTGATGCGTAGTTCAGATTAGGTTCCAGGCAGATTTCCAGTCTCAAAACATACAGAAACATGCTCAATAAAATCAGAAAACATTGCAGACTGTAAAATAGTGCATTTCAGAGGGCATGCCCCCTACCATGCAGCTCCTGATGTTGAGGCATATATATAACAACCTACCTCCAACACTGGATAAGTTCAGAGAAAGTAGATATAGATAACGTGACCATGTATCCAAGTGCAGCTGGACCATGACTATTTAAAATGGAACCTTCCAGGCAGAGTGAGGACACATCCTAACTGGTAACTCTGGCATATTTCTTTTATCTTTTTGGTTAAGCATAGGTTACAGAGACTACAGCACAGATGTTCTTCATGTTTCACTGTTGCAGTCATCACCTGTGGGTTATTCCTGCTGTGGTAACCCTCGGCCGGCCCGAATACCAGAGTCAATGTTTTTGTGCGCCGGCTGCTGTCACCTGTAGTCTGACGTCAGGTCATCAGTACTATAAAGCAAGACAGCCGACGTCATTACATCAGTCTTTCTTGCCGTGGAACCCGTAGCAGAAGCAGATTGCACCCGTGCCGGTCGGTCGCTACCAAAAGTTGAATTTCAGCAGAAAATGTCTATAGAGACAGGCCACACAAGGCTAAGCCTTCCGACGATGCTACCGCTAAGGAAGTCTCCAGTTCTCTGGAATACAGTGAGGAGCTTTTGCAGCCCCTGGTGCCTGACTTGCTTTCTACGCAGGCCTCTGCTGAGGCCCTTTCGGAGTCTGGTATGCTGCAGAAATTCACTTTGTCTTCCTAGCCTTTGGCTGTCTCTGCCTCGGTTGGGTACAGAGCCGCGACGCAGGTGCCAGCTTCCGAGGAGACCTTTTGCACTACCAATTCTAAACAAAAAAAATCTTCTTTTCCAACTACCGTTTCTCAGAGACTGACGGATTCTCTCAGACCCCGAAGCTAGGCCACTCCTAGGAAATCTGCTTCTAGTCACCATTTTGCTACTGCTCCCCCATCCCAAGTTCAAATGCTTAAAATGGCGGAGAATCTCATCTTCCTTATCCGAGGTACTCAAGCCCCACCCCAAAAAGGAAAAGGCCTCCTTCTCCAGAAATTGACAGACCAAGAGTCTGAGGAATCTGATTATTCTGCATTTGAAGAGGAACAGCCCTTAACTGTTTGAGGATTCAGATGCAGAGGAAATCCATTCCCTCTGCCTCCTCTCCAGAGGACCTTTCCTTTGGGGAAACCCTCCACTCCCTCGGGGAACATTTTCAGTGGGAATCTCAGGACTACCCTCAGTCTAAGAAATGACTTAGTGTTTCTGGACCTGCCCCAGCACAGACTCCTGGCCATCCCTCCTATTCTAGAAGTGGTGGATGATGTTTTCCTTGAATCCAGTTTAGCCGCTGATGCCCTGCCTCCTGCTCCAGCTAAACCTGACAGATACTACGGAGTACCAGATTCTCACAAATACCTGTACAGGAACCCTGCTGCAAACGCTGAGGTCATTACACAGGGACCCAAAGGAGCTAAGACTTGTTCTGCCAACAATCCTCTTTCTTCTGCCAAAGACTCCAGAGCTCTGGACAGATGAGGTAAGAAAGTATACACCTCTGCAACCTTAGCTATCAGAGCACTCAGTTGTCAGGTCCATATGTTAAAATGTCAACAACACAGTTTGGAAAAAATAAAGCAGAAGATTGCTACCTCCCCTGATGGTGCCAACTCAAAAGTGCTGGCAGAATTACTTCACTCTGCTGGTCAAGTGGCCAAGCACTTGTTACAATGTGGATATGATGCCTTAGAAGCCTCTAGCAGGGCAGCAGTGACAGGATCTGTTATTAGAAGACATGCACAGCTAAAGGAACAGCCTCTCACAGATCATGTCAAGTCTAAACTTATTGATGCACCCCTAGATAAGGATTGCCTGTTTGGGGAAAAAGAAGAGGTGCTTAAAAAGATGGAAGACAAAGCAAAACCTATGCAAACAGTAAAAGATTTCTTTCAAGATCAACCACTCAGATTCAGCAGAAACTTCCCCTATAAGCACTGGGCCTTCCCAGCAGACAGGGCCAAAGTAAACCCCGCATGGACAGAACAACCAGGCCCCTACCCCAGGGCCAGCAAAGAAGCAAACAATGGATGACTTCCACCTCTAAGGCAGGGAGTTCTAAGCCAAGCTTTTATGGTAAACACTCACAATGACTCTCCCTCCCCCCTCTGCCCTCCTCCCACTCATCTAAAGCTAGGAGGAAGGCTCACCCTCTTCAAGGACATTTAGGTCTCTATAACCATGGACCATTGGGTATTAAAAATAATTTCTCAGGGATACAAATTCTCCTTCAGCGAACTCCCAATTCCAAGAGGGTACCCAGACCTCCCCGCAAACCAGTGGGCAGAGGCATTAAAACAGGTTAAAAACACTAATATCCCAGGGGGCAGTAGAACCTGTCCCTCCGGATCAAACAGGAAAATGTTTTTACTCCAGACTGTTCCTCATTCCCAGAAAAGAGGGCATTTGGCACCCCATCCTGGATCTATCCAAACTGAACACTTCCTTGGTGGTCCCCAGATTCAGAATGCTAACCTTGCAGCAGGTCCTGCCTATGCTCACACAAAATGCCTGGCTGACAACACTAGACCTAAAAGATGCCTACCTCCACATCCCCCTCTGGGAATTGTGCAGAAAATTCCTGTGTTTCAGAGCAGGCTGTCAGCACTTTCAGTTCTCTCTACTGCCCTTTGGCTTATCTGCTGCTCCCAGAGTATTCACCAAATGCTTGGCCCCTGCTGTAGCATTCTGCAGACAGAGAAATATGCAGATTTACCCTTACCTGGACGACTGCCTTATTCAGGTGAACAGGAAAGAAAAGTTTCTCCAGGATCTTCTCTTTGTCAAAAAACTCCTAACTTCCCTAGGGTTCACCATCAACGAGAATAAAATCAAAGCACAACCCCACCAGGAAAATCATTTTCCTGGGAGCTGTACTAAACAAAGCAACCCTAATGGCCTTCCTATCCCCAGAAAAGCAGAACTTCTTGCCTCTCTACTTCACCCAGCTGGCTTCCAGAAGTCACCCCACTGTGAGGAAGTTCCTGCAAACCCTGGGGATACATGGCATCTTGCATCTATCTCAACCCTCTCACCAGGCTTCACATAAGCAAGTTTCAGTTGTACTTAAAGAACCTTTGGTGTCAGCACTCAGTCCCTAGAGACCACTCCCCCACTGATTCCTTGCATAAGGGACAGATTTCTTTGGTGGGCAGAGGCCTGTGCCATGAACAAGGGTCTTCCCTTCATCTTCTGCCCTTCTGGCCAGACCATCACCACTGATGCCTCAGACATGGCTTAGAGCGCTCACCTAGCAGGCAGGTGTACCCAAGGCCTTTGGAATGCCCAGCAACTTCACTTGCACATCAATCAGAAAGAAATGATGGCAGTGCAAAATGCTCTGACTTCCTTACAACCCCATGTCAGGCCAGGGGTCCTTATAAAAACAGAGAACACCACAGTAATGTGGTACATAAGCAAGGGGACACCCAATCTTACTCCCTGTGCAGGTTAGCCATGAGTCTGTAGCTTACCGCCATCTGCATAGGGCTATACCTGATTGCCCAATACTTACCAGGGATAAACAACACACTGGCAGACCACCTAAGTAGAAATTTGCTGGACCCCCACGAATGGCAGCTCCGCAGAGAAATCTTTCTGCAAATCACCCAGGAGTGGGGGACCTCAGAGGTGGACCTCTTTGCCTCACACTTCAACCACCAGCTGCACAAGTTTTGTACCAGGGAGCATCACCTCCGAGCATGGAAGGTGGATGCCTTGACCTTCCCCTGGAGCTCCTTGTTTGTGTACGCATACCTTATTCCCAAGGTTCCGATAAAAATAAGAGAGGAGAGACCAAAGGCCATCCTCATCGCTCCAGATTGGCCCAGAGAGCATTGGTACCCCTTAGTATGCAGTCTGACCTTACAGCCCCCAAAGCTGCTTCCCCTATGGTCAGACCTCCTGACCCAGGAGAGGGGGAAGGTACTGCACCCAGACGTGCAGACTCTCAAACTTTCAGCATGGCTCATACACTAAAAACCAACAAGAAGTCACTGTCAAGCAAACGGTTCCTGGAAATCATCACAGAGGCCAGAAGGCCCAGCACAAGAAAATGTTGTGCAGGAAAATGGAAAAGATTCTGCTCCTGGAAACAATCAAATGGGGGTAGTACCTCCCATCCTTCCATCCCTCTCATCCTGGATTACTTAGCAGAGTTGCTCAAGAGTGGCCTCTCCTTCTCTATTAAAATCCATGCCTCGGCCATCTCTGCCCATTATGATGCAGACCCACCCTTTTTCTCTCACTCTTTGATTAAGCAATTCCTCAGAGAGGCTTCTAATATCAGGCCTCCCAGAAGACCTACTCCTCCCTGGGACCTGAATTATGTGTTCGAGAAACTAACCTTACCTCCTTTCGAACCTGCCCCTTCAACAAAATTGAAATAACGTCTCCTGGAAGACTGCCTTCCTACTATCACCTCAGCCAGAAGGGTCTCAGAACTTCAAGCTCTCATGGCTGTTGAGCCCTTCATACTTTTCCATACAGACAGAGTCTCCCTGAGGACTAATCCCTCCTTTATGCCCAAGGTGGTATCTGATGTGACCCTTCCAGGCCATACAACTTCCCAACTTCTTTCCCAACCCTCAAAACAAGGGGGAAAGAATTCTACACTCAGTAGACATGCACAGAATGCAGATACCATCTGTACCACACTAAACCATTCAGAAAAACTGACCAGCTTCTTGTAAGCTTTGCTCCAGGGGCAGAGGGGAAGCCTATCTCCAAACAAACCATTTCCAAATGGATTTCACACTGTATCTAATTTTGTGGCAGACTGCATGGGACACCCATCCCTAAGTCGATCTGTACCCACTCCACTAGGGCAACCTCCACTTCCACTGCCTTCCTCAGAGGAGTACCTATCAGTTACATATTGGAAACGGCCACCTGGACATCTGTCCATACCTTTATAAAGCATTACCACCTACCTCTCTTTTCTAAGTCTAGGGCAGGGTTTTCCTCTGCAATTCTGCAGGGCCTCCTGACTCATACCTAGGACTTTACCTACCCTTCCACCCTTTACCTCAGCTTTGGGAATCCTCCCACATGTGATGACTGCAACAGTGAAACACGAAGAACATAGTACAGTTGTGTACACTTACCATAAATGTAGATGTTTGAGTGTGTTCACTGTTACAGTTTTGGTTTCCCTCCATCCATCCCCCTTTTCACATCTTCCCTTGGGGGGACATATGCTTCCCAAAGTGGCTCTTCGCCACCAGAACCACTTCTCTCTTTTCCCTTGTGCTTCTGATGGGTTAGGGGAAGAAAAACTGATATGACATCGGCTGCCTTGCTTTATAGTACTGACGACTTGACATCAGACTACAGGCGACAGCAGCCGGCGCACAAAAACATTGATTCTGGTGTTTGGCCAGGCCGAGGGATACCACAGCAGGGATAACCCACAGGTGATGACTGCAACAGTGAATACACTCTAACATCTGTATTTATGGTAAGTATATATAACTGTACTTCCTTCTGTGTCCACCAAATGAGTCCAAAGCTTTGGGCTTTATTTGAGCCATGGGTCCTTCAGCTGTATCTCATATGCCACAACTGTAGTCCTCCCTTGGTGAGGCTGTGGGGAAAAAAAAAGCAGAGCACTCTGGTTCATGAGAAAAACAGCTTCTTGAGTAGGATTTCACACAGCACAATATTTTGACTGTGCAAATGTTGCCAGGGCAGCAGACTCTGGGATCTGTCCACACTGGGTAAGAATAGCTAAGGCTCTCTTCTTCAAAGGCTATTTTGGATGCCTCATTCTTGTATGAGGTACTATCCTGGATAGGCTTAGCAGGAGCTGGTAGAAGATCTGCAAAAGTATAAACAAGATGATTACATGGTAGGTCTCTGTCTAATACCACTGGCTTCCTCTTCTAGTCCAGCTTTATTCCTCAAGAAGAAGCCTTGTCAGAGGCTGAGGATGGCATTCAATTTTCAGTCTTGTCTCTCTGTCTAAAGTAGTAAAGAGTCCCTGGAGATGTACATAGTAGAGTTTGCTGCAGCAGTGCTGGCTTCCCCTTTGAATTGCCTATGGGAGGCCAGTTTTTTGAGGTTTTCCTCACCTTGACTGACTGAGGATTGGTGGCTTCCGAATATGATTTCATCTTGAAGCTATTCAGTTTGCCCTCAAAGAGTAGTGCTGAAGGATTAGGTGGTCTTCACAGAGCACTTCTCCCAAGGGGCTGTGCAGCCTGTTCCTCCATCAAGGAAAAGCAGAGGGTTCCCTTTCCACATGTTCCATATTTCAAATGGGGAAAAGGTTTCTGACCCACCTTAGATCTCTGCAACGTTAGCAAGCACATTTAATATGTCAAATTTCTACATTAGTAACTTTTCTGTAACAGTCATCCCCCTGCTGCAACAGAATGTATGAATGGTGTCACCAGACATAATTAATGACTTTTCACACTTTACTATCTGGGGTCCTCACAAGGTACTCCTTTTTGTTCTAGGTGACCTTCACTTTTAGTACGAAGTGCTACTGTTTGTCTTCTTCTACAGTCATACTTCTTACAAAGGTGTGTGCAGTAGTGGTAGAGGCCTTGCAAAAGAAGAAACTTCCCTATCTTGATGTGCCTGATCCACAATTGCTGCATTAAGGGCCTCCCTAGTTGAAGTCCTTGCTTATATGCATACATAGTTGGAGGCTCTGAGAATGACTGTAAGCTAGGAAAATAAATGCTCTTGGCGTAACCATAAATTAGAAGTCCTTTCTTGTCCCAGTTCAGGTGATTGCCTTAATATTGGTGGAGTTGTATCATTTTTAGTATTGATTGATGTCCTTCTGTTCATATGCTGCAGTATTCATAACATGGGGAAGTCCACCTCAGGCTGACTTATACATCCAACCAGCATGTAAAAGTCTAATGCTACTGTAAGGTATGTGCAATGTCGCACATCAGGTAGTGAGCATTTGTCATAAAGCGACATCTGGTATAAAGTGGACATCCGCATGTACAAACTTCAGAACTTTTCTGCCACCTGTTCAATCGCCTGCTCTGGTCATAGCTCGCCAGATAAGTTGCAAACATTGGTTCAGATAAGTACCCTGTTGCGTTCTTTTTTTTCTTTAAATTTCTGGCTACTGTATTGTCCTGTGATTACATGTCAGCTAGAAAGGGCAAGTGTTAGTGTGGAAGGCAAATTCCACGTAAGGACACTCAAGAACTCTGCTTGTTTTGCTTCGGCCCAGACCATGACCAATACTGCCTGTGCTATCTGTAAGGCCTTCCTACCCCAAACCCTTTGCAGCCATCTAGCTTCCCTGAAATTATATCTTGAGAATCAGTACCTTAAGTGTCTCGCACGTAATATGGAGGTGGCATCGGACCCATCAGATGAACTGCAACCTAAAAAAGCCAAGAAGCTATGGCCTGATCTTCCTGCTGCTTCCCTTTCTTCCAGGCTTCACTCCCAAGGCCGTACTGGAGTCAGTAGGTGCTCCTTCGACAGGTGCCACAGGAGAAGCCATGAAGGACCCTACCAGCATGTACATGAGGGAATCGCAGATGTCTGATTCAAGCAGAGGGGAACCATGGCTTGTAATTACTGAAGGCCCCCATGGTGTCATGCAAACCATCATGTGGGAGGATGTGGCTATGGACATTGTGGAGTGCAGGCCAACGTCTGGCCCATCCACCTTCCACCATATGGAGGCTCCTAAAAAAAAAAGTCAAAACTAAACCTATTTCTCCAGTCCCCCAGGATCAAGCACCATACTGACAGGCCTTCTCTCAAGGCCTATTCAATGCCTTTGTGGCCCTACATCAGACCTTGGCTGCCTCCTTCTCTTCTCCTGCCTTTCCTCCCTCTACTCCCTTCTTTCCTCAGATGATGAGGAATCATCAGGCGATGAATCCCTGACTTGTTTGACCCAAATTTCTTCCCCCTTGGGTTACACCTCACCAGAAGTGGAATCTAATGGTACAGACTCCCTTGGGGAGGATATCTCATTTGGGGAAACTATTCTGAAGATGAACGACTTCTTCAAATGGGACTGTTGCCAAGTGTCTGACCTACACAAAAGGTACTATAACCTCCTACAAATGGACTCTCCCTCTGCCATTTTCCCTATCCTGCCAGCATTCTTAGATGCCTTCACAACTGCTTCTAAGTGCCCTGACCCCCAGCCCCCAAGCACCCAGACAGATGTTATAAGATGCCTGAGAACTCCAAATTCCTTTTCAAAGCCCCCTATGCAGACTCTACTACTATATCAGTCTCTGCAGACATGGCATTCAAATTGCTGCCTTCTACCTCCTTGCTTCCCTCAGATAAGGAGAGATTAGGGAAGAAGGTGTATATACCTCTGCTGCTTTGGCCTTCAGAGCAATTATCAAACTCATGTGGCCAAGTATTCCCTATCATTCTTATCAGATGCAGGAAAGCTTCTTTCTGAGCTCCCCGATTCTCCCACCAAGGCTAAGCTCTCCCCCATTCTAAATTCTTCTGCCCAGGTTACAAGGCACTGCATTAAGTGCAGTTATGATGCCGTGGTGGCCTCAGCTAGGGCGGCTGCATCTGGGTCTGTCCTGAATAGGTATTCATGGCTCAAGCTTCAACCTTTGCCTGATATAAAAGCTAAGATCATGGATGCCCGTCAGGACAACAAAGCCTTGTTTGGAAACTCTGCTGCAAAACTTTTTTAATCTTTACAAGAAGAGCGACAAGATCTAAAACTTGTATTTGGTTTCCCCTGTTCCCAGTTTTCAGAGGAACTACCCCACCAAAACCCCTTTTGTCAGAAAGGCAGCTAGGCCACCATCTACCAAAGGTAAGAGGGATTCCAGGAAACAAACCCCTTCAAAGTCTGCTTCTTCTACTCCCACTCAGAAGTGGCCCATTCAAGCTAAGCCTAAGTCTATGGCTACCCATCTCCAGGCCCATCAACTCCCTTGTCTCTTCGCATCTCTCTTTGTCTCCTTGCTTGGAATCAGATAACCCAGGACTCTTGGGTCCTTTCCATCATCAAACAAGGATATTACATGGTGTGGAAAACTCTTCCCTCCTTCAGGGGCATTCCACAACCCCCCAAAAGAACAACTGGAATTTTTCCCCCGGCATATCCAGCCTTCTCTCTCAAGGCAGTGTACAGGAAGCCCTGCTCTCTCAATTGGGAAAGGATTGTATTCCAGGATGTTCCTCGTTTCCAGGAAGGATGGTCACTAGAGGCCCATTCTAGACCTTTCCCATCTAAATACCTTTCTGAAAGTTCCCAACTTCCATATGCTAACATTACCTACCCTTCCCCCACTCATTCTTTCCCAGGCCTTTATGGTGTCATTAGACATCAAAGATGCCTACTTTCATATCCCCCATTCACCTCCAGTTCAGGACATTTCTTTGCTTTTCTGTTGCTTCCTCACATTTTCAGTTCTGTGCTTTGCCCTTTGGTCTCCCTACATCATCAAGGGTCTTCACAAAATGCTTAGCTTACTGTCATAGCTTACTGCAGACTACAGGTTATACAGATTTGTCTTTACCTAGATGACCTTCGGCTCTAGGCCCCATCCCCAGACATTCTTCAGGAGAATCTCTTCTTCACAGTGTCTGGCCTGGAGAGTCTAGGTTTCACAATAAACTATCAGAAGTCTACTCTGACCCGTCCACAGGATCACATTTTTCTTGGCTGCAAGATTCAAACGGACAGGATGCTAGCCTCCTTACTTCCAGAAAAGATCCTGTCCCTTACTATTTCTAGGACCTCTTGCCCCTTCAATCTGTGACTACCAGGGACTTTCTATGCCTCCTGGGGTTCATGGCCTCAGCAATTCCCATGCTTCCCTTAGCCAAGTTACACATGAGAAACTTCCAGTGGTTCTTAAGGACAGTTTGGGTGCAACACTTCCATCCTCTGGACTTTAACGCTTTCATGTCCTGCTTTTAAAGGGAGTTAGACTGGTGGATACTTTAGGTTGCAAGGAATCTAGGTCTACCCTTATAGCCACCTCTTCCCACTCAGGAGCTGTGCATGAATGCTTCAGATTTAGGATGGGGGGAAGCAGTGGAATCCTGGAAGATCAGAGATGTCTGGTCTTCAGTCCAAACAAAGGAGCACATAAACGAAATGAGGGCCTTGATTTTTCACCCTCTTTCTCTTCAAGCGTGTGCTTTCCCCAGGGGTCCTAAGGTGGTTCACAGACAACACTATGGTCCTCTGGTATGTCAACAAATGGGGTGGGGTGGGGGGGGACAAAGTCTTAACTCCTGTACAGACTTGCTTTACAGGCCTAGGAGCTAGCCTTGCAAAGTCAAGTCTCACTTCAGGCTGTCTACATTCCTTCAACACAGAATGTTGTGGCAGATGCACTCAGCTGGTCCATAACTCAATCCCGTGAATGGATTTTACACAGGGATGTGTTTCTGGACCTGTTCCATCGATGGGGTATACCTCAGATTTCTTTGCCTCCCCCATGAACAGACAACTTCCCAGATTTTGTGCCAGGATCACACATTCTTTGGCATGGAAGATGGATGGCTCTGTCATTCTCATGGAAGATGTTTCTGTATGCATCCCCCCTTACCTCTTCTTACAGAAGTTCCTACTGAAGATTCAGCAGGGTCAGCCAAAAATCTTGTTGGCGACTCCCTTTTGGCCAAGGCAGCACTGGTTCCCCCTTCTCTTGCACCTAGCCAGAGGCAGTCATCGCAAGTTACCCCACAGGATGGATCTAATCACACAGGACAAAGGGACCCTAGTACATCCACAATTGTCAACACTGAATCTAATATTGTGGGTGATAGGGTTTTAATCCCTTGCAGACACTTTTTTTTGAGGACGTGCTTCAAGTTCTGCATAAGGTCAGAAAACCTGCAACTAGGAAATAGTACATTTCCAAATGCAAAAGGTTTTCCATCTGGTGTCATAAAAAGTACATATAACTGCTGTCAGTTGATGTCCTGGGGGTTTTGCCCTATCTTTGTGAATTAATGGGGGCTAGGTTGTCCTATTCTTTGGTAAAGGCTCACCTTTCAGCCATCTCTGCTTGTCAGCTTATGTCTCCAACTTTGGCTTCCAGGTTGGAGGTAAAGCTGTTCCTTAAAGGTGTCCTTCATATCAGACCACCAAGGAAACCAATACCTCCTCCTTGGGATCTCTGTTTTGTGCTGAATAAGCTTACACTGGGACCATTTGAACCAGCAAGCTCCTCTTCCCCTGCAGCATTGTACCTGGAAGACTGTTTTGCTAGTGGGCATTACCTCTGCTAGAAGGGTTTCAGAGTTACAAGCCCTGATGTCCAATCCTCCCTTCACTGCCTTTCATAAAGATAGGGTTTCCCTTTGCTCTAACCCTTCCTTCATGCCCAAAGTGGTTGAGGTATCCCTAAATTGGTTAGAAAGACCTTCTATATAGCCCACCTTATCACGAAAGGGTTCGCATTTAGATCGAGAGGTCATTGTGCCCCTCTACTCGTCACTCATCAGGCCCATAATTGAATACAATGCCCCTTTTGGGATGTACCTTACCCGACACCTGCAGCAACTGGAGAGACCCCAAAAGTACCTCACCAAGAGGATCATGGGCTACAAACAGATGTCCTATGCAGCTCGACTAAAGAAACTCCAGCTCTACTCAGTTGCTTACCGCCTACTCAGAGGCGATCTATGCCTGACGTACAAAGCCATGTCAAACCCAGAATTAATGGACATGCTCCACCTCAAAAAATCCAAGTCCCTAGAGCTACATGCTCCAGGGACCTAAACCTCAGCACAAAAATAAATAGGACATGCTGGAAGGACAGATTCATTTCCCAGAGGCTCTCTGGAATAGAATCCCAATTCATGTTGGACATAGCCCCTTGCTCACCCTCTTCAAGCAAAATCTTGACACGTGGATGGGAAATCGCAAATTCACCCCTGGGATCTCTTCTGTGTCCCTGCTAGACAGAGGCACAGTAAACTAATCTTAAAAGGGTACCTTCTGTGACCTACTTTACAGAGGCACAGTAGGCTAATCTAATAGGGAGGCTGAAGCCAAATACACTCTGGCTAGGCTTATAAATGCCTTAGGGCAGATAGCCTAGTATCTACCTATGAACCTATAAATCAGTTCATTAACCTTAACTTTTTCCCTTCACCTCAGTGTCCCAGTGAGAGAATATTGCACACCTTTGATGTGCACAAGCTGAGATACTACCTTGACAAAACCAAGCTTATTTGCAAATCTGACCGCCTGTTTGTCTCTTACCACCCAAGAGTTTTGGGTAAGTCAGTTTCCAAACAAATTATTTCCAACCGGATTTCTAAAGCCATTTTCTTTTGTTATTTGTCAAATGGTAAGACCTTTGCTTCCCCTGTGAAGGCTCATTCTACTAGAGCAGTTTCTTCCGCCTTCCTCGGGGGCATTCTTTAAAGGATTGGACATTGTCTCAATACTGGAGGCAGCTACATGGTCCTCTGTCCATACTTTCACTAAACACTACAAGCTTGACACCATCTCTAAGTCCAGAGATGTGTTTGCAAGAGCAATCCCGCATGGATTTATTGAAAAAGCATCGGCTAATCCTTCTCCCAGCCTGTCCCAAGCTTGAGCTTTAACATTCTCCCTTATGTTATGAATACTGCAGCATATGAATAGAAGGACATAGAATAGTCGTGTAAAATCTTACCATAACCATAGATGTCCTTCTCTTCTATATGCTGCAGTATTGCTTTCCCACCCTGGCTTCTCCCTGATGCTTGCCTAGTTTCCTGTTGATATGTTTCTCAATTACAATCTCAGGCTGTTGCTGAGCAGCATACAGTTCTGATGTTGGTGTGTGCTGATGTCCGCTTTATACCTGATCTCTCTTTATGGCCAGTGTAATCATTGTGTGGTGCCTCATAGCATGTACTTTGCAATAGCATTGCGGCTTTTGGATATTGGCTGGATGTACAAGTCAAACGGAGGTGGACTTCCTTTTGTTATGAATACTTCAGGATATAGAAGAGAAGGACATCTATGGTTATGGTAAGATTTTATACAACCATTCTTTCCAGTCTCCAACAGCTAAAAAACTAGATAGGTTTTATAAGGTCCCAGACATGCACATATTTTTCTGTACAAAAATCCTCCTTCAGAGCCATCAGTAGCATCTGTTCAATCTGACCACTCCACTAAATTGTTGCCATCCACTAATGTTTTGCCTAATGACAGACAGTAGGGCTAGTGATACATCTGGAAACAAAGTGTACACTTCTGCTACACTTTCTTTTCATGCTTGTGACAAAGGGAGATACTGCCAGCACAGCTGTCTGGAATTTTGCAAAATATTATGTCATTTGTGAATATCAACATGATGAATATAAGATGCTTGTGTTATACATGTATTAGAACTGTATTTCATGTGTATATCAAACTGGTCTATACAGACGTGTGTTGAAAAGATATTTTATAAAGTTCTTGTGCTTAAAATATAAACACAGTGAGCCCTACTGGAAAAGAACAGAAATGTGCATGCACTATTGTAACTCTTTAAATGTATATATTTTAACAGTGGAAACTGAAATACAGGAGGTTAACTTCAGAAAAATAACTGAAATTAAAATTACTTTATGGCTACACCATAAAAGATGGAATCTTTCAGTTTCAATGCAGCAAGGAGACAGTATCTAAAACTAGGGAGCTTTCTGCATTGTCTCTAGGGTGAAATCATTACTTGTCTTGAAATGTGAAGAAATGTAATTGTTTTATGACTTCCTGCATCAGCCAAATATCCGAGGTCTGTGTATTTTCACAGTTAGATGCTAAATACTGTCAGCTTCCAGCAGTGGGGGTTTCACCTGAGATAGTCAGATGTCAAGAAATGATGTCACTCGGCAAGCTATCCCAGCAGAAATATTTGAGATATTAATTTGAGAACTCTATTAAGAGAGTGCATTCTGTATTCTGTCTTTGACCTGACAACAACTAGAAGACCCATTCACCACATCTGCCTTGCTCTGTAAGTAAGTTTCTAGGGTATAGTAACTGTCTTAGATTCAGTCAGGAATATAGTGAAGCATAGTTTAGATTTTCTTTATTTATTTGATACTGTCCTACAATGTTGTTTTAAATATTTCCTGTGGTTTTGAACTCTGATGTCACTGTGAATATGTACTGAGTATTTTCTTCTTCTTTTATTATTAAATATATTTAAACCTTTATTGTGGCTAATCTTTGTAGATCTATTTAAGTTTTGAGAGTACTTGCATATTTATTTGGTGACACTGTGTGGGCCACTCATAATAGCCTTGCTCTTGGTCAAACTACCATTTGTATTAAAATTAATACTGCACAGTAAGATTGGACACCCTTTGTTAAGGGTCTTGAATTAGCTGATAAGGAGTTGGCTGGTGTCAGTGATAACTACCTTAGAGTGGGCAAAAGGAGGCATAGCTAGTATACTTGTGCCAGCCTTTCCCAAGTGTGTGTGTGTGTGTGTGTGTGTGTGTAAATCAAACCTCAACGAGTGTCTGCGTCAGCTACTGGGACAGGGACATGAAGCACTAGTTGGACATAGAGGGTACTGGAGGTCTTGGCTTGGCCACTCAGTTGAGATCTCAACTCTGTAGCTGTGCCAGTGGGAAGTCTTATAGGAGATCCGGAGTAAGAGGGAGAAGCCAGACCCAGACTGACTGTGGTCTCTGTGTGCTTCTAAGGGAAATCGCACTTGATGCAGAGAGCTGCATCTGAAAATAGTGTGTGTGTGTGTGTGTGTGTATCTGTCATCTTCCCAGTGTACGTCCCCCACTGGTGCCACCAGTGGGGAGGATTGAGGCTCCTTGATTACTGGTGCAGTGGTTGGTTGTCACATCTAATGGTGGCAATGATAGGATCACCACATCACTTACTGGGATTCAGTGGTGTGGATATTGAACTCCTGTAGCCTGTAAACAGTGTCCAGTAAAGAAGGTGTCTGTACTGTCAAGCAGCCACATGGTAGACATTGAGTTTCATATCACGATAGGTTTATTTATTTTTTTTGTTAGTTTAATTTGTCGGGGAGAGCTGACAAGGATGTCAGCAGAGGACTATGGCAAGCTGACAAGGAGCAATTTGGCAGAGATTTGCCAAGACAAAGGATTGGTTCTTGGCAACCTGACTAATGCAGAAATGATTGCAGCCTTAACCACAGCTGCGTCATAGGCCAACAGCCAGGAGGACAACCAGACTGGCCTCAGGGATGTACAACTCTTAGAAAATGGACATTCAACCTTGCCTCAGAGGACTTAAAAATCCATCTGGAGTTAGAGACTTGAACTGGAGGCCAAACATTTGGAAATAGAATCAGCAGAAAGACTGTGGCTTTTGGAAGCTGAAGAAAAGGAGAAACAGAAACAAATGGAATTAGAATCAGTAGATAGACTGAGCTGTCTGGAGGCAGAGGCAACATAAAAAGGAAATGCTGACTCTTCGCCAGTGTCATGGAGATAATGGAGAAGGGAATAATTTTACCCCAGAAGCAACAAAGGTCCGTAAATTTCTTTCACAATTTAGAGGGCGATAATTTTGATAGTTTTATTCATATGCTTGAAAGGGTGTGTAAACAGTTTAATGTTGACCAAGGGCTCGGTACGGTTCCTGACCCCCCCCTTACTCCATGGTAAAGTTGTAACTACTATTTCTAAATTGTCTGATACTGATTGCTTAAATTGTTATATTGTTTATTAGAGTGTTTTAACACCTGAAGCTTATAGAAAAAGTTTTGTCAGCATGGATGCAAGGTAGATGAAAGTGTGTGTGAATATATTGCTGAGTTAAGCACTTATTTACATGGATGGGTGTTTGGATGTCAGGTCACCACTTTTGAAGGGCTGGTAGATCTTTTGGTGAGGGAACAAGCCCTTAGCACTTTGCCTGAGGACATGAGAATCTGGTTAGCAAATAGCAAATGTAATACCACAGATGAGCTGGGGAAAAAAGGAGACCTATACCTAGCAAGCAGAGCATCACTGCATAGGAAAGGGATACCCAGTGCTGTTCAAGGGTCTAAGAAAACCCATGGTGGGCAGCCAAAACCACTCCAACATAGTCCATCAGTAGCAGGGGAAGCCACTAGTTCAGGTACACAGCCAGGACAAAGGGATAAATGTTTTAAATGTAACCAATGGGGCCATGTAGCATATAGATGTCCACAGAGGCAAGGTAGGGAACAAAAGGTGGGTGAGCCAGTAAGTGTGAATGACAGAATGCCAACAGTAAGTTGTCTGGAGACAGCAAGGATACCAAACTACCATAAGAGGTTATACCCTAACTTAGTAGATGGGAAACAGGCCATTGCTAAGAGACACAACCTCTGACCTAACCATTGTGAAGCCTGCAATGGTTAAAGAGTAGCACTACTTGCGTGGACAGTCCACTCCAGTTAGAGCTTTAGGATGGACCCCATTCCAAATACCTTTGGCTAGGGTCCACCTTGACTGCTAGGGTAGAAAAGGAAGCAAGTAGGTGTGTTTGAAAATATCCATGTAGATGTCCTGATAGGGAATGATTTTGTTAATGCAGTACCTTGTGTGCGACAAGCATGTGGTTGTGGACATGTACTATTTTAACTGTTTAAATGTATATATTTTAACTATGGAAACTGGAATACAGTAGGTTAACTTCAGAAAAATAACTGAAATTAAATTACTTTATGGCATGCCATAAAAGATGTAATGTTTCAGTTTCAGTGCAGCAAGGAGACACTGTGTCTAAAATTATGGAGCGTTCTGCATTGTCTCGAGGGTGAAATAATTACTAGTCTTGAAATGTGAAGGAATACAATTGTTTTATGACTTCCAATATCTGCCAAAGATCTGAGGTCTATGTATTTTCACAGGTAGATGCTAAATACTGTCAGCTTCCAGCAGTGGGGGCTATCACCTGGGATAGAGTCAGATGACAAGAAATGAATGATGTCACTCTCCAAGCTATCCCAGCAGTAATATTTGAGATATTAATTTGAGAACTCTCTTAGAGAGAGAGAGTGCATTCTGTATTTGATCTAACAACTAGAAGATTCATTCACCACATCTGCCTTGCTCTGTAAGTTTCTAGGGTATAGTAACTCACTTAGATTCAGTCAGGAATATAGTGAAGCATAGTTTAGATGTTTTTCTTTATTTATTTGAGACTGTACTGCAATGTTGTTTTAAATATTTCCTGTGGTTTTAAACTCTGATGTCACTGTGAATATATACTGAGTATTTTCTTCTTTTATTATTGGTTATTAAATATATTTAAACATTTCATTGTGGCTGATCTTTGTAGAGCTATTTAAGTTTTGAGAGTACTTGCATATTTATTTGGTGCCACTGTGTGGGCCACTCCTAATAGCCTTGCTCTTGGTCAAACTACCATTTGTATTAAAATTAATATTGCACAATAAGATTGGGCACCCTTTGTTAAGGGCCTTAAAGTAGCTGATAAGGAGTTGGCTGGCTTTATAGTATGGGCAAAAAGGGGCATAGCTTGTAAACCTGTGCCAGCCTTTCCCAGTTGTTTGTGTGTAAATCAAACCTGAATGAGTGCGTGTGTCAGCTACTTGGCCAGGGACACAAAGCACTGGTTGGACAGAGATGGTGCTGGAGGTCTTGGCTTGGCCACTTAACTAAGATCTTAACTCTTTAGCTGTGCCAGTGGGGAGTCTTATTGGGGATTTGGAAAAAGAGGGAGAAAACCAGTCCTGGACTGATTGTGGTCACTGTGTGCTCTTAAGGGAAATTGCACTTGACGCAGAGAGCTACATCTGGAAATACTGCATGTGTACCTGTCATCTTCCCAGTGCACGTCCCCCACTGCTGCTAGTGGTGAGGACTGAGGCTGATTACTGGTCCAGTGGTAGCTCATCACAATGCCATTAATTACCATACCCATATGATTAAATATTTTTTATCTGTTGTGGTTAATGTAAATAACTTGGTGTCAGACCTTCTTGAATCAGACAGTAAATGTTCCATTGTTGTCTCTGCTACTCAAGTTGGCAAACATTCTGTTAAATGCAGTTAAGCTATAGATGGCATCTTCTATAGCTGCTACTGGGTCTGTTTTAAGCAGGTATTCTTGGTTAAAGTTGCCTTAAAATGTGAGGTCCAAATTATTGGATGCCTCATGGATAGGGAAAATATTTTAAGCAGCTGCCGGGCCAAAATCATCAAGAAACTACAGGAAAGTGGTAAAATTATGTGGAATTCTAAGTATATATTTATTTCTCCCGCCCACAAATTTCCAGAGAAACCATCTATCCAAGGCTAGTTCATCTTTTTTAAAAAGACCAGAAATTTCAGCAAAAGGGTACCCCCATTACTCAAAAAGCAGTGCCAAGAAAAATCCAAGTCAGATTTCAAAGAGCCTAAAGAGTACCTATCCATACAAAAATTATCCAAAAAGTTAGTGCCAACAAAAATCTAAGTTACACTTCGAAGAACCTAATAAGGGTGCCTGTCCTTAGAAATCAGCCAGTTTGTAACAATCTGCCTCAGCTTCCTCCTCCTCCCTTTTCATCTCTGCTTATTCCCGTCTTTCTCTGTCAAAGAAGCTTTCTTACTCCCTCCCATTGTGGAGACTTGCAAGTTTAGATCAGTCAGCTCTCAGCACCATTGAGAGAAGCTACAAACTAACATGGCTTTTTCCTCCAACCCATTCTGGTATACCTCAAGTGCCTCCAAATGAAGAAAGCATGGTTTTACCTTAAGGGAACTTTAAAACTAGTGCCCCTCTACCACCTCCCAAAAAAGGTTTTATTAAAGACTCTTTCTGGTCCCAAGAAAGTAGGGCACCTGGAGGCCTGTTCTGAATTTATCAGTCCTCAACAGCTTCTTAATGATGCCAAAATTCAAGATGCTGTCTCTGCAAACTCCTTCCCCAAGCTTTTGTGGTTCTCCTAGTCCTCAAGGATGCTTATCTTCATAAATCCATTCATCCCAATCATAGAATATTTATAGTATTTTGTGCCTTAAAATTTCAGTTTTAGTTTTCTGCTTTTAAACTTTGGTCTTTCTGCAGCTCCAAGGATATTTTCCAAATGCCTAGGCTTTGTCATAGCATTTCTACAGGCTCTAGGATATCCAAATTTACCCTTAGCCTGATAATTTTCTTCAAGCCTCTTGAGGGAACAAACTTCGTGTTCAAGTTCACACTGATTATTTTTCTTTGCTTGGGTTTTACTCCAAATTTGAAAAAAAAAAATCTGTCCTTCAGCCATCACAGCACCTGTATTTCCCAGAAGGCCACTTGAATAATATGATGGCATTTCTTCCACAAGACAAAAACACAGTTTCTGATTTCTTACTTCCAGTCACTCCTACTAGAATTGACAAATACTGAGAGCCCTGTGATACATTGCTTCAACCATACAATACCTTTTGTCAGAATCTCCACGAGAAAGATTCAGTGATGCCTCAAGTCAATTTGGGCACAGCACTTCTACCTGGCGAACTTCCCAATTCTTCTCTTGCCCTTTACAAAGAGGAAATTCCTTTGGTGGATCAACCAAATATAATTCAATCTAGGAATGTCCTTTCTGGATGTTGTTCTTGTTTCACTGTTGCAGTCATTACATTTGGGTAATCCTGCTGGCAGGTTGCCCTCAGTCGGCTTGAATTCCAAAGTCCTGGGTTCTGCGTCGGCTGCTGTTGCCCCTTCCCTGACGTCAGGTCATCAGGGGTATAAAAAATGCGGCCACTGCCATTTTCTTCAGTCTTTCTTGCGCGCGGTGCCCGAAGCAGAGCAGTTCGCAAGTGCCGGTCGGCCGACTCCTGAGATTTTCGTGTTCGAGTTTCAGATCCGAAGTCTTCAATAAAGCTAAGTACCCCGTTGAGGAAACTTTTTTTCTTGCTCCAGACTGATGTCAAAAAAAGTAAATAATTGTATTTCTTGTGGAAAGCAAATACCTCATAAGGACTTTCATTTTCCTTGTCTAGGCCCTGATCACAATGTTTCTGGTTGTCAGTTTTGTGCTAGATTTAACCAATGCACTATTAAGCGTCTGTATGATTTTGCTTTAAACTATTTTGGACGCCGGTTTAATTATCCAGAAATGTCGGATAGCCTTCTGACTACCATAGTTCACAAAAAAATGCAAAGAAAAGGAGAGAGATAGACAACCGAGGCCCAAAATAGATGACGAAGCTTCTCCTAAGCCAGTCGCCGGTTCTCAGTGAGGCACTTTCGCAGCCCCTGATGGCCGCTACTTTAGAGTCACAGGCCGCTACCGACTCCCAAGTGGAGTCTGCCATGCCGCTGGAAACTCTATTCCTTCAGATGGGTCCAGAGCCGCTGAGCAGGCACCAGCTTCTGAGGGTGTATTCAGACCTAAACATCTTTACATTTAAACCAACCTCAGCTTCAAAAGCAAAGGCTAAAGCTCCTTCTAAAGCAAAGAAACAAACTCGAGCCATGTGGATAGGCTTCTATGCCCAAAAAACAGATGCTCAAAATGGCCGAAGACTTAATTACCTTGATCAGGGGTTCCCATCCCCCTCCTGATAAGAGGCCTAGGCAAGAGACTGACTATGAATCTTCAGATCAGGTTTCTATTTCTTCTGATTCCTCTTCTGATCAGGAATATTCTCTTCCCCCCCATGAGGATTCTGATGCTGAAGAATCTATACCTTCAGCTTCTCATCCAGAGGACTATTCTTTTTGGGAAACCTTGCATACCATGAGGGAGCATTTCCACTGGGAGAGCCAAGATTTTTCAGAATCTAAAAAGAGTCTCAGGGATTTCTTTTTACTACCTCAGCACAGGCCACTAGCCATTCCACCTGTGTTAGACATTGTAGATGTGTTTTCGGAGTCTAGTCTTACCCCTGACTCCTTACTTCCAGCTCCTGTTAAGCCTGACAGATATTACAGGGTTCCTGACTCTCATAAATTCCTTTTTAAAAACCCTGCTGCAGACCCAGAAACTATTTCACAGGGTCCCAAAGGCGTTAATGCTTCCACTGTAAAAAAATTCTACCCCCTCTGACAGAGATTCTAGGGCACTGGATAGATGGGGAAAAAAGATTTACACATCTGCTACCTTGGCTATAAGGGCCTTAAACTGTCAGTTTTATATGCTCAAATATCAGCAACATGTCATGGCATTGCTTAACCAGAAAATGTTATTAAACTCTGAATGTGCGGAAAACAGGGAAATGCAGGATTTATTGCATGCAGCTGAACAAGTTGGAAAGCATACTTTGCAATGTGGTTTTGATTCTTTGGAGGCCTCCTGCAGGGCTGCAATTATGGGTTCTGTAGTTAGGAGGCATGCTTGGTTAAAGGAAGAAAATCTGCCTGATTATGTCAAAGTTAAATTATCAGATGCACCTTTACAGCATGATACTTTGTTTGGTGTTAAGGCAGAAGAGGTGTTAAAGAAAATGGAGGACAACGATAAATCTATGCAAACTGTCAAAGATTTTCTACAAGTACAGCCACCTAGGTTTAGTAGACACTGGCCTACAAAGAATTGGTCCTTTCCTGTGTCAGACAGACCTCAAAGTGGCAGATCCAGATGCCCTAGAGGCAGATCCCAGGTGCAAGGTTTATACAGGTCAAAGCAATGGGGTGCTTCTACCTCCAAAGTTGGAGAAGACAAATCACAACTATACAGGAAACAGTCCCAACAACTTCCCCCTGCCTGCACCAAGCACTTATCTCCTGGCAGCACCCTTAGGGGGAAAATTAGCACCTTTTTCTCAAAGTTGGCACATTATAACACAGGGCAAGTGGGTTCTAAATATCGTGTCACAAGGGTACAACTTCCATTTCCATTCCCTGCCAAAGGCAAACGGCTGGCCAGATCTGCCAAAAAATCAATGGGCAGAGGCACAAAAACAAGTCTCATCCCTCATTTATTTTATTTTATTTTATTTATTTTATTTTTTATTTTATTTTACATTTGTTGACCGGGCTAGTCTAACTGGATACATGTCCATTTTCAGTAGAGGCCCGGGGAGAAAAGCTCCATAGAGGGTAGATATGACAAAAGACAACAGGAGATCAGATACAAAGCATTACATTCAAAGTCAAATGAACATGTAAAAGGGTTATACAAATAATTTAAAGAGGTAAAACAGTCTTAGGTAGTTGGAGTACCCTAACTACAATGAAGACCCTTGCATTTTGGATTGGGTGGAAATTAGGTAGTCCAGGGATGTTTGCTATTAATCAGGATTAGAACATGGGCATAGCCATTCGGATTTTAGGAGATCTTTGAGTTGTTTTTTGAATTGGTGGAGTGAGGTCTCGTGTCTTAGGTTGTTTGGGAGGGCATTCCAGGATTTTCCAATGGAATTAGCATAGAGCGCTTCACCTCCTGAATTGTTAGGTTTAATAGTTTGAATTTGTAAGCTTTTGGATGATCTAAGGGATGTAAGGTTAGAGTAGGGGGTAAATATTTTGTTCATTGAGGGGGTTTGTCAGGATGGTGGATTGTTTTGAATGCCTCAATGAGTTGATTGAGTTTGAGAATGTTAGGTAATTCTAACCAATCTAGTGTTCTGAGATTGTTGCAGTGATGTGTACGATAGGGCATTCCTGTTATAAATCTAGCTATGTGGTTATAGGTTGTAGATAGTTTGTTGAGTTCTCTTTTATTAAGGAAGGAGAATATCGGGGAGGCATAGAGGAGTGTGGAAAGGAGGTGAGTCCGGGCAATGGTTAGTTTAGTGTGTGGGGTTAGGAAGTTCTTAATTCTATACATGGACCCAAGTTTCTTGTTTACCGACTTAATGGTCAGGTTGATATGAGTATCAAATTTAAGCTTGTGGTCTATGGTCACACCTAGTAGTTTGGTGTGGGAGACAGGGTCGATTATGGTCCCATTATTGGTTGTCACGTGAATGATGGGGTGGTTGGTGCTAAGAGATTCATTTCCTTGCGGGGTAGAAGTAGTGGGGAAAAACAGAAGTAATTTGGTTTTGGATGGGTTAAGTAAGAGTTTTAGTTCCAAGAACCATTTTTCAACTAGGGAAAAACAGTTTTGGGTTGCAACTTGGAGTTTGTCGAGGGAGCTGTCAGAGCAGATCAGGGTGGAGTCGTCTGCATATTGTATGCAGGTGGCTTTGGGAATGATGGAGTGCAGATCATTAATAAATATGGAGAAAAGAAGAGGACCAAGGATAGATCCTTGGGGAACACCGATATTTGTGGGGAGTAGGTCAGATAAGCTATTTTCCCATAGAACAGCCTGTTTTCTACGAGAAAGGTAGTCATTAAACCAGTCTATGGTAGTTTTGCTAAGGTAGTATGCCTCCAGTGTGTGGATCAACTGTTGGTGATTGACCATGTCGAAGGCTTTGGATAGATCAAGGAAGAGCGCAGAGGATATTAATTTATTGTTTCGATTGTGGTTAACTGAGTCAACAAAGGAAAGGAGAGCAGTAGTTGTGCTATGATGGGGGCGAAAGCCGTGCTGGGTGTGAGACAGGAGATTGTTTCGAGTAAGATGGGTAATGAGCTGCTTGTGAATGCAGCGTTCCATGATTTTGGCTAGAGGAGATAGTATAGCTATGGGTCTGTAGTTAGATGTGTCAGTGGAAGATCCAACTTTATGTAGCGGGATGATGTGGGAGATTTTCCAGATAGAGGGAATAGAAGCTTCTGAAATGGTCCGGTTAACCAAGATAGAAACAGGGTAGGCTATGGCATCAGATGCAATTTGTAGGTAATTGGCTGGGAGTAAGTCAGCCGCTAAGGTGGTTGGTTTGAGATTATTTAGGAGGATTCTAATATAGGAGGTAGGTACGGGTTGGAGGTTAAAGGAGGGTTGAGTTGGGACTTTGGTTGAGGGTGTAGCCGAGGGAGAAGTAGTAAGTTGGTTGGCGAGGGACTGGATGGTTTCTGTGAAAAATGAATTAAAGGTGTTGGCTATTTCTCTAGAATCTTTACCAATGAGTTTTTCAGGGGTAGGGGTGGTGGGTTTACCTGGATGATGGGTCATGGACATGGAGGTCATTCAACAAGTACCAGAGCAAGAGCAGGGACAAGGATTTTACTGTAGACTGTTCTTGGTACCCAGAAAGGACAAGGCCTGGAGACCAATACTGGACCTATCTATTCTGAACACTTTCCTGTATATACCAAAATTCAAGATGTTGACTTTGCAGCAGCTTTTGCCCATGCTGGGCAAGAACGCTTGGCTTGTGACTCTAGACCTAAAAGAGGCATACCTGCATGTCCCAATCAGACAGTTATACAGAAGATACCTCAGATTCAAGGCTGGCTCAATGGATTACCAATTCTCTGCACTGCCCTTTGGCTTATCTACTGCACCCAGGGTTTTTACAAAGTGCCTGGCACCAGTAATTGCATTCTGCAGACAAAGAGGAATACAAATATATCCTTACTTGGACGACTGTCTAATTCAAGCAGAGAACAAGGACATTCTTCTACAGCATCTGGCATTTGTGAAAAGACTTTTAAAACATGCCGAGGGTACACAGTCAACGAAAATAAATCAAAACTAGTACCCTCTCAAGAGATAATATTCCTGGGTGCAAGCTTAAATACAACTGCCCAGATGGCTTATCTCATGCCAGACAATCAAAGGCAACTGACTAGCTATTTCAAAATGTTGGCAACAAAGGCCCAGTTATCTGCAAGAAAAATTCTACAGGCTTTGGGCTTTGTGGCATCCTGCATCCTACTAATTCCATATGCAAGACTGCATATGAGGAAACTTTAATGGTACCTAAAAAGTGGACTCAGTATTGCCACAGCCTGGAAACAATGATTACTCTCATTCCCTGTCTACAACAGGAGTTTCGATGGTGGGCAAAGGCTTGTCACCAAAACAAGGGACAGCCATTCACATTACCCCCAGCCAGGCAGACACCAACAACGGATGCATCAGATTATGCCTGGGGGGGCCTACATGGCAGGAAGATGCATTTAGGGCACATGGTCCTCAACCCAAATGCATCTACATATCAATCAAAAAGAGATGCTAGCTGTTCAGAATGCCCTGACAGCCTTCAAGGACTTAATTCATCCGGGACAACTACTGATAAAGACAGACAACACCACAGTCATGTGGTATATAAATAAGCAGGGGGGACACATATTCTTACCCCCTTTGCAGACTAGCTGTGGCTTTGTTGGACACAGCATTAACTTACCAAGTACATCTGCAGGCACAATTCCTGCCAGGAAGGAAAAATACTCTGGCAGACGAACTAAGCAGAAACCTCATGGATCCCCATGAGTGGCAGCTGGATCCACAAGTCTTCAGCATGACAACAAGGAAATGGGGATGCCCAGACATAGATCTATTTGCCTCTTCTCACAACTACCAACTAAAAAGATTTTGCACAAGGACTTGTCACAGACAAGCATGGAAAGCGGATGCCCTATCTTTCAGCTGGAAAAACCTATCAGTATATGCCTTTCCTCCACTGCCTCGCCTCTCCTCTCCGGGTACTCCTAAAGGTCAGGCAGGAGAAGCCAAAAATGATACTGATTGCCCCAGACTGGCCCCACCCGTAGTGGCTTCCAGTCCTAAAGAACTTGTGTCAGTGCCCAGCTTGGACCTTACCTCAAATACTTCATCTACTGTCCCAGCAAAACAATCAGATCTTGCACAGCCAACTCAGGACTTTAAACCTGGCAGCATGGCAGATAATGTAATCATACAAAACACACCTCTCAGTAAAGCTGTGATGGATGTCATTTTGGAGGCCAGAAGGCCTAGTACTAGAAAATCTTATGCTGGGAAATGGAAGAGATTCTGTGCTTGGAACCAGGCCCAAGGAACTGATACAGCTGTGCCAAATATTCCTCAGATTTTACAATATGTAACTGAGATGCTGGACAAAGGCCTATTTTTTTCATCTATTAAAATTCATGCCCCTGCCATTTCAGCACATTATAATACAGAGCCACCAATCTTTTCTCATCCCTTATTAAAGCAGTACCTCAGAGGAGCCAAAAATTTAAGACCTACAAGGAGATCACCAATGCCTGCATGGGACCTCAACTTTGTCTTGGAAAAACTCACCCTGCCTCCTTTTGAGCCAGCTGCTACTGCCGATTTAAAGTTTTTATCTTGGAAAACAGCTCTGCTCCTAGCAATAACTTCTGCAAGACGAGTTTCAGAGCTACAGGCACTCATGGCTGTGGAACCTTTTATCATTTTTATCCAGACAGGGTCTCTCTGAGGACAAACCCAACATTTATGCCTAAGGTGGTGTCCAGTGTGGCTCTTAACCAAACTATTCATCTGCCAACTTTTTATCCAAATCCACAGAACAAGGGAGAGAGAATTCAGCATTCTTTGGACGTACACAGACAGCTTAGATTCTACTTGGACAGAACCAAAGTTTTCAGAAAGGCAGAGCAATTACTGGTGGCATATGCTGCAGGATCACAAGGAAAGGCTATTTCAAAGTGGATAGGCCACTGCATTCATTTCTGCTACTTACACCATGGCAAGCCAGTGCCAAAGGGCATTAGGCCACACAAGCAGAGCTGCAGCCACTTCAGCAACCTTTCTCAGGGGAGTACCAACCAAGGGCATTTTAGAGGCTGCTACTTGGAGTTCTGTGCACACCTTTACAAAGCACTATCATCTGCCACTGTACTCTAAATGCATGGCAGGCTTTGCCACTGCAGTTCTGCAGGGCCTCATAGCCTCTCCTAACGCTATTTAGTTCCAGCCTCCCAACCATAGCTTTGGGACTCTACCCAAATGTAATGACTGCAATAGTGAAACACGAAGAACATAGTACAGTTGTGTACACTTACCATAAATGTAGATGTTCGAGTGTATTCACTGTTGCAGTTCAGGTTACCCACCTACTATCCTCCTTTCTTCTGATGGAACCTATCTTTCTTTCTCTGATTTATACAACCTATGTGGTGTATTTGCTTGTAGATGAAGGTAAAGTTCATATTGGTGCATGTATTTATATATATATATATATATATATAAATTTTGGCTACCCTTTTAGGGGGCACCTGACATCTGGGGCAAGAAGAACTGAAGAAAATGGCGTCGGCCACATCTTTTATACCCCTGACGACCTGATGTCAGGGAAGGGGGGTGACAGCAGCCGACGCAGGACCCAGGACTTTGGAATTCAGGCCGACTGAGGGCAACCTGCCAGTAGGATTACCCAAATGTAATGACTGCAACAGTGAATGCACTCAAACATCTTTATTTATGGTAAGTGTACACAACTGTACTTTCCTTCTCCTTGCCAGAAAGTTTCCAGAAGTACTTCAGATTTTGCTTGGGGAGCATAATCTGTGAACATAAGTGAAAAGTGTATGGTTAAGGCAGGATAGGAGCAAACACCTAAATGTTAAGGAAATTAAAGCCCTAATCCTGGCTCTTCAGCCTTTTCAAATGTTTGTCCAACAAAAAATGAGCCATAAAGCAGAAGGGGATTCTGCTTCTTAGTCTTCTGATAAAGCACACAGCGAGACACTGCCAGTGGAGAAAAGCATAGTGATGGACCATAAGAATTGGGAATACCTTTGAGTTGAACCAGAATCTAGAGTTGGGAGATGGAGAGGAAGAAGGCTAGCAACACAGAAACTGATGAATAAATGTAAGACTACAAAGTATGGATGGTATTTATGGAATATGTATAAGAAAAAGTGGAAACAGTGGACTTTGGTTGACTTTGTTGAACTTGTGAGGAACTGAAAAGCATTTGCCTCACTTCATGTCATTAACATTTGGAAGGACACTGAAGGGAAGGGAAGAAGAAGGAAAAAGGTAACTGTAAGTAAAACATATATGTTCTTAATAGTATTTCTAGGAAACTTTTCACAATATAAATTGCATGTCTTGTATTTTCATTCTTGTATATGATAAATTTACTGTAGTAAACAAATGCCATTTTTCTATTTTGTCTCTTTCTTTTTTGGTATTAAGAAATGTGGACATTACAGTGCAGAAAGAGAAGAAAAGCTAGACAAAAGCATATTTAAGTTAATAGGCTGCAATCTTGGGTTGCTGAGGTGGGGATGGGCTGTAAATGTACAACTGTTATGATGTTCTTCATCTCACATTGCTGCAGTCCTTACACTTGGGTAGTCCGCTGTCCTCGGTCGGCCCGAATATCAAAGTATAAGGCTGACGTCGGTCAAGGCGCATTTGACTGACATCAGGACGTCAGGGTACAAATGCGCATGACCGACGTCATATCCTCAGTCTTTTTTGCCGCATGGTCCGATGCAGAAGAAGCGTTGCAAGTGCCGTTCGGCGTTCTGAAATTTTTCGAATTCGGAGTTTCAGACCGAGTCAAAGTTGGCTAAGTACCCCGTTGGGGAATATTTTAGTTTTTTCTTGCCTCAGTGGTTTACCGGATGTCAGAAAAAGTGAATAACTGTATTTCTTGTGGGAAACAGATACCGCATAGAGATTATCATACTTTGTGTATTCCTTGTTTAGGGCCTCAGCACGACGTTGTTGGGTGTCGCTCTTGTGCTAGATTCAATAAGCGCACTATAAAGAGAAGGTTAGATTGTGCCAGGTTAGTCTTGAGCGGTGCAATTATAAAATGCCGTCGGATGCTCCGGCGCCCGCTTCTTCGAAGAAGCGCAAGGACAAAGCAGTTAAGCCTAGGCTAGAAGAACCGTCCGTACCGGACGCCTGTTCTTTAGAGGTGTCGGTGGAGCCGGTGGTTCCGCCGGAGGTTTCTTTGGAGTCCCAGGGAGAGACTTTGTTATTGCAGGATGTGGCCTCTCAGGAGGCAGGTCAGGCTGAAGGGGCTTCTCGGGTTACTGTACTCCCCTCCCTTCCTAGGGTGGTTAGGCCCTCTCCTTCTGTTTCCAAGGCTTCCCCCAGAGGCAGGCCAGGTTTAGCTTCAGTTGGTGTCACCCCTAGTTCTTCAGGAACTGTGCCCAGGAAGCATATGCTTAAAATGGCAGAAGATTTGATTACTTTGATTAGAGGTTCTTTGCCCCCTCCTGATAAGAGACCTAGGGTGGAACCTGAGCTAGGGAGTGTTGAGCAGGCTTCGGATGCTTCAGAGTCTTCGGCTGAAGACTTGCAGGAGTATTCTCCTTATTCTGATTCTGATGTGGATGATTCTACTCCTTCTGCTTCTCCTCCTGAGGATTTTTCTTTTTCAGAGACTCTTCATTCCATGAGGGAGCATTTTAAGTGGGAAGGTCAGGACTTCTCTGATTCCAGGAAAAGGCTTAGGGAATTTTTGTTTTTACCCCAGCATAGGCCTTTGGCTATTCCTCCTGTTCTGGATGTGGTGGAAGATGTTTTTGCAGAGGCTTCTTTTAATCCTGATTCTTTGCCTCCTGCTCCTGTTAAACCGGATAGGTATTACAGGGTGCCTGAAGCTCATAAGTATCTTTTTAAGAGTCCTAGGGCGGACCCAGAAACTGTTAGTCAGGGGCCTAAAGGTGTTAAGGCTTCTGTTGTCAAAAATCCGGTTCCTCCAGATAAAGAGGCCAGGGCTTTGGATAGATGGGGAAAGAAAGTTTATACTTCTTCCACCCTAGCTATGAGGGCTTTGAATTGCCAGTTTCACATGTTGAAATACCAAAACTATCTCCTTTCACAATTGAAGTCTAAGGTAGATGCTCTGGCGGAAGGTATTGAGTGTAAAGAGTTACAAGATTTAGTTCATGTTTCTGAACAGGTGGGTAAGCATTCTTTGCAATGTGGTTTTGATGCTGTACAGGCCTCATCTAGGGTGGCTGCCACTGGGTCAGTTCTTCGCAGGCACGCCTGGCTGAGGGATCAGAATTTATCTGACCATGTTAAGACAAGGATTTTAGATGCTCCTTTACAATCTGATGTGTTGTTTGGTTCTCCTGTTGAGGCAGTCTTAAAGAAAATGGAAGACAAGGCTAAGTCTATGCAGACTGTTAAAGATTTTTTGCAGGTTCAGCCTCCGAAGTTTAGTAGAAATTGGCCTACCAAGGGGTGGACGTATCCTTCTTATGATTCCCAGTCTAGGGGTAGGTCTAGACGTGGTAGGGGCAGAGGTCAGGGCTCTTTCAGGCCTAGAACAGGGAGTTCACCTGCACAGTCTTCGGGTGAGGGCAGGGGTCAGTCCTTTCGTAAACAGACCCAATGACTTACCTTTTCAGCTGCCAGAGCCTTCTCGTCTGGCAGCACCTTTGGGAGGAAGGTTGGCACTTTTCAAGGAAAATTGGAGTTTAATTACCCAAGACAGATGGGTATTGGATATCATACACCACGGTTACAGGTTTTATTTCCATACCTTGCCTCCTTTCAAAGGCATGCCAGACGTTCCTCCTCAGCAAAGAATAGAGGCTCACAAACAAATTTCTCTGTTACTTCAAATAGGGGCCATACAGCCGGTCCCTATACCAGAAGTGGGCCTAGGATTTTATTCTCGCCTGTTCCTAGTACCAAAGAAAGGGAACACGTGGAGACCAATTTTGGATTTATCTACCCTCAACACTTATCTGGACATTCCCAAGTTCAAAATGTTGACGTTACAACAGCTTTTACCTCTGCTGGGCAAAGATCATTGGATGGTAACTTTGGATCTCAAGGAGGCTTACCTTCATGTTCCTATCAGACTGAGTTGCAGGAAGTATCTGCGTTTTCGGGCTGGGACTTCTCATTATCAGTTCTCTGCATTGCCCTTTGGCTTATCTACTGCGCCCAGAGTGTTCACGAAAGTTCTGGCTCCAGTGATAGCTTTCCCCAGGCTAAAAGGAATACAGATCTATCCTTATTTGGACGATTGCCTGATTCTGGCTCAAGGAAGGGACGAGCTTCTTCATCATTTGGAATATGTGATAGCAGTGCTAAGATGCCTGGGGTATTCTGTGAACGAAATAAAGTCCAGTCTAGTACCCTCTCAGGACATGTGCTTTCTGGGTGTAAGACTGAATACAGCATCCCAGATGGCCGTTTTGACCCCGGACAAACAAAAGAATCTTTCCCTTTACTTTCATCAATTGTCTCATCAGTCCAGGCTGACTGCAAGGACAGTCCTTCAAGCCTTGGGGTTCATGGCATCTTGTATTCTGGTGCTTCCCAATGCCAAACTGCATATGAGGAAGTTGCAATGGTATCTCAAAAATGTATGGACACAGCACTGCCAGGATCTGGACACTGTCATTCAAATAATACCTTGCATTCAAAAGGAATTGTTGTGGTGGGCTCAGGAATGTCACCTAAGCAAGGGACTCTCTGTGACCCGGCCAGAGGCGAGTCAGATTCTAAAGACAGATGCCTCAGACAAAGCTTGGGGAGCTTATCTGAATGGAAAGTGGATACAAGACGAGTGGCCTGCCAGACTACAACATCTACATATCAACCTGAAGGAGATGTTAGCAGTCCAGTTTGCATTAATAGCTTTCAGGATTTACTTCTTCCAGGGCAGGTGTTGATTCTAACAGACAACACAACTGTCATGTGGTACATCAACAAGCAAGGGGGAACACATTCTTATCCTCTATGCAGGCAAGCAATGATTTTGTGGGAGACTGCTCTCAGTTTACAGCTAAATCTTCAGGCAAGGTTTCTGCCGGGAGCACAGAACTCCTTAGCAGATGTGTTGAGCAGACGAATTATGGATCCCCACGAGTGGAAATTGGATCCTCATGTATTTCAGAAATTAACAGTGTCCTGGGGAACTCCAGACATAGATCTGTTCGCTTCTCCACTAAACCACCAGCTGCCAAAGTTTTGCACGAAAAGGTTTCATCCCACAGCTTGGAAAGTGGATGCTCTTTCTTTCAATTGGAGCAATCTTCATGTGTATGCCTTTCCACCTCTGCCTCTCCTCCCAAAGGTACTACTAAAGGCCAGACAGGACAAGCCAAGGATGATTTTGATAGCTCCAGATTGGCCTCGACAGCATTGGTACCCATTACTGAGAAGCCTGGTACGGGAGCCTCCATGGCCTTTGCCTTCGATTCCACACCTGTTGTCTCAGGAGGACAGTCATTTGCTCAATGTCAAGCTTCACTCTCTTCACCTAACAGCCTGGCATATTCTGTTTTGAACCATAGTGGGTCTCAACTTCCACAGCAAGTTTTGAATGTTATTTTGGAAGCTAGAAGGCCTAGTACAAGGAAAGTGTACACAGATAAATGGAAGAGATTTTTATTTTGGAGTGCAGCAAAGGATTTTGATGTTTCTGAGCCTAATTTAAGTGTGGCTCTTCAATATCTTACTGAGTTACTGGACAAAGGTTTGTGCTTCTCTTCTATTAAGGTTCATGCTGCAGCAATTTCGGCTCACTATGATTGTGACCCACCATTGTTTTCTCATCCTTTGTTCAAGCAATTTCTTAGAGGGGCAAAGAATATAAGACCCCCACGTAGAGCTCCTACTCCTGCTTGGGATCTCAATTTTGTGTTGGAGAAACTTACTCTACAACCTTTTGAGCCTGCAGCTACTACCGAGTTGAAATATTTATCATGGAAGACTGCTTTTTGTTGGCCATTACCTCTGCAAGAAGGGTTTCTGAGTTGCAGGCCCTTATGGCGGTTGAGCCTTTCTTAATTTTCCATAAGGATAGGGTATCTTTACGTACTAATCCTTCCTTTATGCCTAAAGTGGTTTCTAGTGTGGCTTTAAACCAAACTATTCATTTGCCTACTTTTATGCAAACCCCAAAATAAAGGGGAAAAGATTTTGCACACTTTAGATGTACACAGGCAGTTGCGATATTATTTGGACAGAACTAAAGGGTTCAGGCAGTCTCAGCAGTTATTTGTTTCTTTTGCTTTGAGTTCTCAGGGCAAGCCTGTGTCAAAACAAACTATTTCTAAGTGGATTGGGTTTTGCATTGCTTTCTGTTATTCCCATCATGGCAAGGAGATTCCAGCTGGGATTAGGCCTCATTCCACTAGGGCTACTGCCACTTGACAGCTTTTTAAGGGGTGGCAACTAAAGATATTTTGGAGGCAGCTACTTGGAGTTCAGTGCATACTTTCTCTAAGCATTATCACCTTCCACTTTATTCTAAATCTAGGGCTGGTTTTGCCACTGCTATTTTGCAGGGCATTTTGGCAGCTCCTGCTTCCTTATAGTTTTGCCATCCTCCCTTACCTCTGCTTTGGGATTCTACCCAAGTGTAAGGACTGCAGCAATGTGAGATGAAGAACATAGTACAGTTTTGTACCTACCATAAATGTAGATGTTCAAGATCCACATTGCTGCAGTCCAATTTACCCTCCCTCCTTCCCTCTGTAGTTAGAGGCGGTTGTGTGGATTGGGTTGTCAATATGGTGTATATTGTATATATTGTACATATTTTTGGTGCAAGGGTGGTTGGTTGGTTGTTTGCTGTCTTTTGGTTTTTGACCTTTCCTTTTAGGGTCTTCTGACATCTGGGGCAAGAAAAGACTGAGGATATGACGTCGGTCATGCGCATTTGTACCCTGACGTCCTGATGTCAGTCAAATGCGCCTTGACCGACATCAGCCTTATACTTTGATATTCGGGCCGACCAAGGACAGCGGACTACCCAAGTGTAAGGACTGCAGCAATGTGGATCTTCGAACATCTACATTTATGGTAGGTACAAAACTGTACTTTTTCTTTCTTTTGCAAAGGTGAATGCATGGATTAAGACCTTTGGCTTAATCTGATAAATTTTAAGTGGAAACAAGTAAATATGAGAACATTGATTTTAATAAAAAAATTTTCTTCAGCAATAAAACTTTTAACTTGTTTTTCAGGCTGCAGCGGAAGACTGCATTTTTTCTCATACTATTCCATGAAGACAAGCTGATAATAGGGCAGTAAAAGCCAGAACACTAGTTTCTTCAAGCTTGAAAGTTAATGTTTTATTAAAGCATGAAAGTTGTTTTTACACTGCCAAGGGAATAAAAAAAAAAGAGCAGACACCAATAAGTGTAAGAAGAAGCACAGGCAATAAGTAACTTGTTTTATCATGGATAAACTCAATTTCAAGTTAATTGAGGCCTGTGTTAGCTGTGTATTTGGGACAAGTGTTTCTTTTGGGAAGGTTAAAGTTCATTATTTGAAGATGTACGTACTTATTTTGGGTCTGTGTTCGCATATCAAAAAAATATTAAAGCAAACGGCTACTAATCAAATGTTAAACAGTGAAAGGTTAACATTCCAAACATGCGTAACAGTGAAAAATAAGTCATCAGATGGCCATAGTTGGCCAACAACCAGGAAGAACTGTGATGCATAAGGTAAGCTAAGGGAACTTTCAATTTGCTCTATTCCTCACTGTAATGCAGTCATGGAGTTGTTATATGTAGTTAGGGGCTGTGGGGGCACTGCCACCACCTTGGTTAGTTATGTTTGCAAATTTGGCCAACTATGGCCATTCAATTATTTTTCATTGTGAAGCTTTTTCAGAACATTAAACCTTTGCTGTTTAAAATTAAATTGCTGACCGTTCACTGTAATATTTTTTCGATATGCGAACATAGACCCACTTATTTGTATTTGTATTTCTATTAAGTGGTGTTCTGGTATTTATTTTTTGTTTGTTTGTTTGAGGCTTTTTTATTAAAACAAACAGTCTCATAAAATGTGGCATAGTTTCCAATGTTTATGTTAAGAAAAAATGTATAAAGTATTAACCTGCCAAATATTAGTGGGTGCATGTGTCACAAAAGATGGAAATAGACATTTTAAAAAGCTGACATATATAATAGGTGGGACTAAAGACTTGCCATAATGGTGATACATTCCATGTTATCTTGGAATGTGAATCATTTCACAGGTGTAGACAAAAAGGAAAAAAATGTTAAGAAGTGCAGGGTGTAAATAACATTGCTACAGGAGACACGTTTGGAAAGAACTGAGTATGTGAATTTGATAAAGGATTTTGGAAATAGATATTCAGCAGAATATCTGTGGCAAGTAAAAGAGGAGTACTTTTATTAATTGCTAGAGAAGCTCCAATAGTGATAGAAGAAAAAAGATAATGGCAGATTTATGGTAGCAAGGGGCTACTGGCAAGGGATGAGGATTACACTGTCAATTATTTATGTTCCACCTAAAACTGCTATTATGGAGCTTAAACAAATTGGGGAGAAATCAGCTTTCAAGGGAATATTACATGTTAAGTTGCTATCTCGCCTTCGTTCTTGCTGGTTGGGATCAGCCATCTTCTATAGCCAAAATATAGAACAAGAGTCCTGCAGGTGCACTGCACCTAAGCAATAGACACATGAAGTGTGCCCATCTGTCAGAGACATTTTCTGACAGCATGAGTCACACTTCTTGAATCCAGACACCTTGGATTCTTTAGACATATCCAACAAAATACCTCAATAGATACTACACTGATCTTAGCCAAAAAGCCAATAAGTGAAAACAAAATACCACAACACAATATCAACAAAAAGAAAAAAAACACACAGTATACTACAGCTAAAGCTAATGATTTTTTTTTTTAAACTAGGAAGCCTCTAACTTAAATGGCTACCTAAAAGGGTAGAGAGAGGGGGGAGGGGAAGAACTCTAAATTAAACGAGTTCTAAAGGGAAGGAAAGGAACTACAACAACACACTAAACTAATGACAATAGAATAAGACTAAAAGTTAACTATAACTCTTAAGAAAAAAGCTATTTCTGAAGAAAAAAAAGTTCTATAATAAACTTATACAAGCCTGAGCCAGTAAAATGACACCTTGCAGCTGAAGTGGCAAACGAGATCTGGGTAGCTAGCGCTAGGCATCATGGGATAAGGGGTAGCCTCGAGCCAGTAAACAGCTCTCGAGCTGTAAAAGATGGCCGAGTTGGAGCCGAGGATCTGCTCCGATCCTAACCAGCAAGAAAGAAGGCGAGATGAAAACAACCAACAATGAACGTTATGGTAGGTACCTAACTTCTTTTTCCAGGTGGGGAGTGGAATTTGATTTCCAACAATGAGGATGTATTGGGGGGCCTAGAACAGAAAATATAAGAAAAGATGGTCGATGTCTGAAGAAATTTATGAAAATATTTAGTATGAAAGACATGAGTTCACTAGCAGGAACTCAGAGAATTTACATATTTCCCAGGGTACAATAACAGGCAAGACTAGACAGAATTTATATTTCACAGGAACATGTACATTTAATTGAGAACTTAGATACACATAACTATTTCAGATCATATACCAATAATTATGAAGATAAAAATGCAGGGTAATGAAGTAAAGATGAGGTTGGCATTTCCCCACCTTCCCATTGAAAATAGAGGAATTTAAGGAATGGGTAGTGGAAATTATTCTGGAGTTAGTATGAAAGATGGAAAGAACTCCATATGTTATAGCTAGTGAATGGGATAACATGAAAGGGGGATTTAAAAACAGGATAGAAATAAAAGAAAGAGAGCTGTTTAAGAAAATAACAATAACTATTGAGAGGGGCTAACAAAGGTTAAAGTATTGCAGAATAGGGGAATCTCACAAAATATGAAGAGGTGCAACTGCAGAGTGCTAAAGAGAAAATAAGGGAGTACCTGGTTAACATGCATGAGTTTAGAATGATTGATTTTAAAGCAAATATTTTTGATAACTCCAGAGAAGAAAAGCTTTTGGCACAATAACTTAAGCAACAGAAAATATTTAAGGTTGTTGCCAAACTTAAGGATCCCATAACGAGAAATAACCAGTGACCCCGTAGAGGTATTAACGATATTTTGGAAATGTTATGACAATTTGTATAAAGCAGAGAAGTGGGGAACTCAAGAAAAAACACAAATGTAATTATTTATAAAAAACTTAAAATATGCCAGGGTTACAGGTGGATGAGGCTAAACAATTAACAGTTAAGATAGGAGAAGAGATAAAATAGTGATGTATAACAAATGTGCAGTTAAGTCTCAAGGAATAGATGTTATTCTGGTGGATGTTTGGAAGCTAAGAGGGAAGAAAGTGATAAAGATCTGAAAGATTTTGTTTAACATTATTTTAAATGGAAGGGGAGTCACCAATATCCTGGAAAAAAGCTGTGGTAGCTGCAATACTTGGATGGTAACTCCCATCAGATCTAACTTCGTATAGGCCCATTTCAATTTTAAACCATGATTATAAAGTGTTCATAGGTGTTTACTAGGCTAACAACTGCAAGGGTCTCTAAGCCTAGTCATGCATCCCAAATCTCTGACAAGTTCTGATACCCTTGATAAGTGTAATCATGGACCTGGGAGATGAACCATTTACAGGTTACCTGTCTCCATTAGAGACATAGGTGCCAAACCAGGGATGAGTTTCCAGTTTCCCATCCAATTGTCCAAGTTGCACTTCAATTGGGTTAGGGAGGAACTCTTCTTCACATGGATGAGGAGCCTGTTCCATAGATGGGGTAGGCTCTGGGATGCATACCTCTCTCTCTCCAGCAGGTCCCATTTATGTCACAGACAAGGTTTAAGTCTTTAGAATGGGTAATTCTGGTGCTGTTTGTTTTGTGGATATGCTAGAGGTCCATCAGAGTGGGGTCTGACAATGCCCTATATGCCAGGCACAGGTCTCCCTTCAAAAGCCTGTAGGAGACAGAATACAGGGATAGGGCCTTGAGGCGGTCTGATGTTTGTTTATAATGACTAAAAGAATGGCAGAAGTGATGCCAAAATTGATGTGTATGGATCACTGTTGTTTTGTGGAGGCCAGGCAAACATTTGAAAACATTAATAGAAAAATGATGATCCAGAGGGAAGCAGAATGTAAGAAAATACTGCTGCTGTTGGTGGGTCTTGATTCAGAGAAAGGATTCATCAGAATAAGCTGGAATTTTATGAGTAGGGAAGTAGAAGCATTTGCTTTTCCTGATACAATAATAAATTTAATTAGGAGGATATATCAGGGATCAGAGGCAAAAATCAAAGTAGGAGGGTACTTCTGTGATAAGTTGTGTCTGAGCAGAGGAGCCAGGCAGGGGTGTCCTCTTTCACCTTTGCATTATATTTAGAACCACTGGCAAAGAAAATGAAGGACTCAGAAACTGAAGGATATAATTGATATGGTGTTCAAGAACAACTGGATTTGCAGATAATATTATTATGTACTTGATGGAACCAGAAAAGGATTTCTCAGTGTTGTGGAACATTAATAAAGATTTGAAGGATTTTATCTGGGAGGGGAAGGAGAGCAAGAGTCAACTAGAATAAGTTCATCTTCCCAATAAAGGAGGCATAGGATTACCTGATTTGAATGGATATTTTAGAGCTATTCAGTTAAGTCTCTCATATATAACATGAACAGAAATTTACAATTGAGAATAGAAAGGGATGATGATGATGAAGCAGGTAGGTAATTCAAAAAATAAAGAAAGAATGGGATTTGGATGCATATCCTTAAGGAGAATAGCAATGGTCATACAGAATATTACATTCATAAAGTAGATGAAAGTGTTCTAAGAACTAAGCCAATACAGGAGTGCAAAAAAGAGATTATGCCAATAGAGATGACTGCAGTTAGTGACAAAAGGAATAGGCAAGGAGGGTGCTGGAATTTACTGGAGGAAACACACCCCAGAACACCCTTTAACCTACTAACTCAAAGCTATGTACATTTTCAAATGAGCTTAACCCTTCTGATAAGATGAATTGTCCCAAATTGTCAGTTGCACTTAAGGCATTAACTAACCTAAAATTAAGACTATCTATGCTAAATCATGTGTTACAGCCTGTGCTCTTACTTAAACCTGTTCTTGTCTTATCTTTATTCTCCTTCAAAATGAGAAAAATGCTTACATGCTTTCAGAAAACTAAGTTTTAGTCTTGAGAAAAAGTGCAGTGGTTGTCTTTACATAAATCTAAATTCTACATTGTTCTAATAGATGCATAAAGTATCCAGTTACCAAAGAAGCTGCTATTTCTTATTCACTTCCAGTAATTTCAAACTTTATATCTGATGATGTCAATTTTCATTCTATCCTCAATTGTAGAGTTTGTATCCAAGTCAGCCATTACAAGAGCTTGTGGCGACCAAAAACTCCCGACCTCCTCCTTACACATAATGCACCACCCCTGATCTCATTTGCCACTTTTCGTGAAAATACGTGGTCAGCTTGAGTTCTTGAGCTTCAATTGAGATGTGCATTTTCTTTATAATTTCATTTTTTGTGTATATAAATATACTTCCCCCCTCAGTGTAATTCTCTTTTACCATAGTTGGTATTTTCTTATCTATAATTTTTTTCTGTTGTACCATTGCTGGTATTTCCCTTCCCCTTTCTCTTACATTAAAAATAAAGCTTTATTTTTTTTTCTTTCGTTTTCTTTTGTAAGTTGTCATGTCTGACAAAGGGCCTACCAGCTTCAAGAAATGTCAGAAGTGTGGGCATAAATTACCACTTACTGATGCCCATACTTCATTTTTTATTGTTTAGGCCCACAACATATTCAAGAAGATTGTTCTGTCTGCAAAAAGTTCAGTCTTAGGGCCACAGCAGATAGGAAAAAAGCTAATTTTAAAGGGATTGCTTCCATCTTCATTCAGAGAAGCTATTTTTGGAGTTTAATCTCCCAAGACTAAGGATACCTTGTCTAAGTCTCCAAGACTGTCTAATTCTTTAACTCTTTCTTCAGAGCTGCTGAAGTAAAAAAACAAGACTTGATCCAAAATCTGCTGAGACCCACTCTCCTTTGGATCCAATGAAAAAAAATCTTCAGATCCAAAGATACTACTGAGAACAAGATATTCTCCATCACTGGATCCAGTACCTTCTAGGATTCCTTCTCCCTTTTGAGAGAGACGTCATTCCAGGTCACCATCTCTTGCCTTCTCTCATTCTTCCAGGAGTCTAACTGAAGAAGATATGGACAGAATGACGAGGAGGATCCTCTCTGCAGATACAGATGGGTGTTCTTCTGGCTCCTACACCTTTGGGTCAAGGAGCCCGTCCATCTGTAACAGCACCATTTTCTGCTCTTTCTTTGACCCCACCAGTTGTTTGAGTCCTTGGAGTTGAATCTTCTGGGTCTGTCCAGCTCAGATCTAAAGACTTCTCTGAGTGCACTGGTTCTGACTTTTTTGGATACAGATGACTCAGAGCCTTGTCAGGTCTGACATGTTGGAGTCAACTTTGAGGTTTTCAGAGCCATCTCTGTCCCTTGGATCTTCAGCATTGGATAGCTCAGCTCTGATTTCTACCTTGGTTGCTCTTGGGGCAGAGGGAGGCAGTGATCCAGAAGCCTGCCCTCTCAGAGCCGCTGTCTTCTTTCTCTGAGGCGATCTGTCCTCGAGGTAGTCAAGACAGTGTTTTCTGTTCTGACAGGATGGATGGATCCAGTCTAATTCCCAGATGTCTCTTTGCTTAGAGCCACATCATTATATGCCACAGGGACATCCAGCTCAAGGCCTCCAGACCACCCAACAGGGTCTTATAATCTCTTCCGACACTTCACTGGAACATTATACAGAGGAAGTCCCTCAGAAGAGGAAGTGCAAGAGAAGGCACTTGGACTAACAGGGAGTTTAGGGCGATGGATAGGTTTGGGAAGCATGTTTATGCTTCAGCAACCTTTGCCCTCACGTCGCTGATTTATTTGGCACATTTTACAGGACTACAAAGGAATTTAATCAAGGAGCTTTCAAAATCCCTTTTGGGGACCACTGCTGCTGAGGCTCAGTCTTCTGTTGCCTCTCAGTTGACTTCCTTTCAATCTATTTCAAATTTCTCTATGAGGCTTATCTGACATGCAGCCAAGGGTGGCTCAAGGGCAGCAGGGTCAGGCATTTTCATCAATAGGCATGCCTGGATGCACTTGTTTGATTTTGCAGAGCATTTCAAATCCTCATTTTTCAGTGCTCCCTTTGACAGCAGTTTGCTGTTTGGCTCCAAGTGAGAAAAAAGATGGAAAGACCCTCTCTGCAGTGGATGTATGTTTTTCAATCCCTCAAAGATCTTTATCTAGGAATCAGTGGAGTGGACAAAAAATGTGGTTCAGGAAGTCCCAGGGTCCTTTTCAGGATACACGTGGAGATGGCTCCCCCCCCCACCCCCCAGGGGCAGAGGGAGAAACTCAAATGGACGACACCCACGCAACAGGGGAGGACTGCATAACTAAGGCTCCATAGATTATTTTTCTGGCAGATCCTATCAGTGCTCCTGAAAGGAGGCCCAGTTGTCCCCCTCTGGAGGCAATTGGGGGTCGACTATCCCTGCACCAGAGAGCCTGGCTAAATTTAACATGATACTTGAGTGAAGAGAATTATTTCAAGAGGCTATACAGTTCCCTTTTCCACCTCCAACTGTATGCAAAATTGCCAATGTTCCACCCAATCACAGGAAAGGAGCAACACTAGAAATACAAAAGCTGCTAGAAAAGGAGTCATCCAAGAGGTTCCCACCAGACCAGATAGAATTCGGAACTTACTCAAGATTCTTTTTAGTGCTAAAGAAGACAGGACTGGAGACCAATTTTGGATCTCAGCGACTTGAACAAGTCTGTTCTGGGCAAGGATGACTGGATGTGCTCAATAGATCTTCAGAGTGCGTAATATCACATAAAAGTGAACAGACAATCCAGACGGTATTTATACTTCTGGCTGGGAGCCAGTCACTGTCAGTTTAGAGCACTGCCCTTTGACCTCACCACAGCCCCCTGGGTGTTCAGCAAATGAATGTCAATGCTAGCAGATCACTTGAGACTGTGGGGATTCAGTGTCTTTCTAAATGACACTCAGTACTGCCCCAACCAGGCATGTACTAATAACAGCAAGAGATCAGTTGATCCAGACGTGTTCTCATCTGGGGATAACCATAAATTACAACAAGTCTCAATTACGATAGAATCAGTCCTTGCAATTCATAAGAGCAGTGTTTAATATCGTTTCATTAACAGCC